>NC_053392.1:274111680-274278244 GCF_905171765.1 Bufo bufo | reverse complement strand
CGAACATCCAGGTGTCCGCTCAACTCTAACCACAATATAACAGCAGTATTTAACGCTTGTATTGGACTCTCAGAATTGCAGCAAAGGCCCCAGATGTAGTGTCTTGCACAAAATGGGTGTTTTTTTAAACCCAGAATATAACTGCAGTATTTAAAGCTTGTAGACCACTGTCACAAATGCAAGAAAGGCCCCAAATGTAGTGTCTTGCACAAAATGGGTGTTTTTTTTAAACCCAGAATATAATTGCAGTATTTAAAGCTTGTGTTTGACTATGACAAATGCAGCAAAGGCCTCAGATATAGGGTCTTGCACAAAATGGGTGTTTTTTTTAAACCCAGAATATAATTGCAGTATTCAAAGCTTGTATTTGATTGTTACAAATGCAGCAAAGGCCCCAGATGTAGGGTCTTGCACAAAATGGTTATTTTTTAAACCCATAATATAATTGCAGTATTTAAAGTTTGTATTTAGCTGTGACAAATGCAGCAAAGGTCCCAGATGTAGAGTCTTGCACAAAATGGGTGTTTTTTTAAACCCAGAATATAACTGCAGCATTTAAAGCTTGTATTTGACATTGATAAATGCAGGAAAGGTCCCAGATGTAGGGTCTTGCACAAAATGGGTGTTTTTTTAAACACAGAATATAACTGCAGTATTTAAAGCTTATATTTGACTTTCACAAATACAGGAAAGGGCCCAAATGTAGTGTCTTGCACAAAATGGGTGTTTTTTTAAACCCAGAATATAATTGCAGTATTTAAAGCTTGTATTTGACTATGACAAATTCAGCAAAGGCCCCAGATGTAGGGTCTTAAACAAAATGGGTGTTTTATTAAACCCAGAATATAACTGCAGTATTTAAAGCTTGTGTTGGACTGTCAGAAATGCAGCTGTCAGAAAAGCTTGTATTTGACTGTCACAAATGCAGCAAAGGTTCCAAATGTAGTATCTTGCCCAAAATGGGTGTTTTTTAAACCCATAATATAATTGCATTATTTAAAGCTTGTATTTAGCTGTGACAAATGCAGCAAAGGCCCCAGATGTAGGGTCTTGCACAAAATTGGTGTTTTTTTAAACCCAGAATATTACTGCAGCATTTAAAGCTTGTATTGAACTGTCACAAATGCAGCAAAGGCCCCAGGTGTAGGGTCCTGCACAAAATGGGTGTTTTTTTAAACCCAGAATATAATTGCAGTATTTAAAGCTTGTATTTTACAGTGACAAATGCAGGAAAGGCCCCAGATGTAGGTTCTTGCACAAATTGGGTGTTTTTTTAAACCTAGAATATAACTGCAGCATTTAAAGCTTGTATTGAACTGTCAGAAATGCAGCAAAGGCCCCAGATGTAGGGTCTTGCACAAAATGGGTGTTTTTTTAAACCCAGAATATAACTGCAGTATTTAAAGCTTGTAATTGACTGTGGCAAATGCAGCAAAGGCCCCAGATGTGGGGTCTTGCACAAAATGGGTGTTTTTTTTTAACCCAGAATATAACTGCAGTATTTAAAGCTTGTATTTGACTTTCACAAATGCAGCAAAGGTTCCAAATGTAATTCAAAAGGGTTTTGGAACCGCGCTGCTAGAGACTATGTCTCCCGGTCATCAGTGAATGAAAAAGGGTGTCAGCCCCTCTCCTCAACACCCGCCGGATCCAGTCCTCCCCAGAACTCTCTCACTGCAGGGTTGAAAGGAAATAGGCTGAATAGTGAAGCATCCTTTACACTCTTTTTATAAAAGGTTTTATTCTACTCACAAAGGTTCGTAGACAAAAGGCATAAAATCAATATCAGTCGTCACATTCCTGCCCGACCCGGGTTTCGCTACCTTGCTTCTTCAGGGGCGATAATATCAGGGGTGTAATATCTTGCCCAAAATGGGTGTTTTTTAAACCCATAATATAATTGCATTATTTAAAGCTTGTATTTAGCTGTGACAAATGCAGCAAAGGCCCCAGATGTAGGGTCTTGCACAAAATGGGTGTTTTTTTAAACCCAGAATATAATTGGAGTTTTTAATGCTTGTATTTGACTGTGACAAATTCCTATCAGTTTAATCCCTGTTACGTCCCCTATCAAGGGACGTGTATGGAATAGATTTTAGACAACCGCAAAGAGTTGTCAATAGTTGACACACTCATGACATAAATTTTATTCCTCTATGCGTCAATCTTGGTGTAGTGATAACTGTGCTCGTGCGCACGTTTGGGAGATTGCAGTCGATGGCGGTTTTTCAAAACCTATGGTCATGCTGAGGTAGTTCAGTGACAGTTAAGTGACCCAGAAAACAATGATTCTGCAGTGTGGGCCCATTGTTGGCCTAGTAGGCTTTAATGATCACCTTAGATGATCACAAAGAAAATTAATGTTTTTTCATGCAAAATTATCCAGCCAATCGCTTTTGGTTAGTTCACAATGAAGCAACGACCTTATCTCATCTGGGGTGTGCCAACATTGCCATTGCCAACACACTTATAGAGGTGATCGCTTCATTGTTATACGCAAGCCCCTTCACCACAACAAGGTAACGATCACGAAGGGGAATTCACACATGTATGTGCCTTTTTTTTTTTTGTTTGGTTTTTGCAGCCACAGTGCAGCACCAGAGGCCAGAAAAATTAGGCATGTACACATGCCCGAAAAATTAGGTATTGTTGCAGCCGCTGCTGTAGCAGCGGCCGGAAAAGTTGATGTTTTCCAGGCAGAAAGTGCACTAAAACATTGCGGCTTGAACCCTAGTTGGTGGCGGAGAAGTCACGCAAGTCATCCGGCATGCAGAGATTGAATACAGCAGCGTGTGGACCATTTTATAGCCCAAGGCATCTCATCAGGCCTTTTTTAGTCAAATGCATCCCCCACTGTCAGTCCCTTCGGGATCCATGCCTCATTCATGTTAATAAAGGTGAGGTAATCTAGACTTTTTTGACCTAGGCGACTTCTCTTCTCAGTGACAATACCTCCTGCTACGCTGAAGGTCCTTTCTGACAGGACACTTGAAGCGGGGCAGGCCAGAAGTTCTATTGCAAATTGGGATAGCTCAGGCCACAGGTCAAGCCTGCACATCAAGTAGTCAAAGGGGTTCATCGCTCCTCAGGGTGTCGATATCTGCAGTTAAGGCGAGGTGGTCTGCTTCCTGTGGGTCGAGACGTTCTCCGAGGGTGGACCCTCAAGGGCTGTAGCGATGCGTAGGACTTAAAAAGCTCTGCATGTCCTCCATCAACAACACGTCTGTGAAGCGTCCTGTCCTTGCCGGCGTGGTCGTGGTAGGAGGAGGATTACTTTCACCTCTTCCCCTGTTAGATTCCCGTTGTGCTGTGACATCACCCTTATACACTGTGTAAAGCATACTTTTTAACTTGTTTTGGAACTGCTGCATCCTTTCCAACTTCCAGTAATTCGGTAACATTTCAGGCACTTTCTGCTTATACCGGGGGTCTAGTATCGTGGCAACCCAGTACAGGTCGTTCTCCTTCAGCCTTTTTATATGAGGGTCCCTCAACAGGCATGACAGCATGAAAGACCCCATTTGCACAAGGTTGGATGCCGAGCTACTCATGTCCCGTTCCTCGTCCTCACTGATCTCATTGAAGGTCTGTTCTTCCCCTTAGCCACTTACAACACCACGGGTACCAGATAGGTGACAACGAGCTCCCTGGGATGCCTGCTGTGGTTGGTCTTCCTCCTCCTCAAAGCCACATTCCTCCTCTGACTCCTCTTCCTCAGACTCCTCTTCCAGCGTTGCTGCAGGTCCAGCAAGCAATGCTGATAAGGCTGTTTCTGGTGGTGATGGTGACCACAACTCTTCCTCTTCCTCTTCCCGCTCATCTACGGCCTGATCCAGCACTCTTCAGGGCACACTCCAGGAAGAAAACAAATGGGATAATGTCGCTGATGGTGCCTTTGATGCTACTGACTAGTTTTGTCACCTCCTCAAAAGGACGCATGAGCCTACAGGCATTGCGCATGAGCGTCCAGTCACATGGCAAAAAAATACCCAGCTCTGCAGAGGCTGTCCTAGCACCCCGGTCATACAAATACTTGTTGACGGATTTTTCTTGTTGAAGCAGGCGGTCGAACATTAGGAGTGTTGAATTCCAGCGTGACGGGCTGTTTCAAATCAAGCGTCTCACTGGCATGTTGTTTCGCCCGCTGAATATCTGAAAAGTGCGCCATGGCCGTGTAGGAACGCCTGAAATGGCCACACACCTTCCTGGCCTGCTTGAGGACGTCCTGTAAGCCTGGGTACTTATGCACAAAGCGTTGTACGATCAGATTCAACACATGTGCCATGCATGGCACATGTGTCAACTTGCCCAAATTCAATGCCGCCAACAAATTGCTTCCATTGTCACACACCACTTTGCCGATCTCCAGTTGGTGCGGAGTCAGCCACTGATCCACCTGTGTGTTCAGGGCGGACAGGAGTGCTGGTCCGGTGTGACTCTCTGCTTTCAGGCAAGTCAACCCCAAGACGGCATGACACTGTCATATCCGGGATGTGGAATAGCCCCTGGGGAGCTGGGGGGGTGCAGTTGATGTGGAGCAAGACGCAGCAGCAGAAGAGGACTCAGCCGAGGAGGTTAGCGAAGAGGATGGCGTAGGAGGAGTAGAGGAGGTGGCAGCAGGGCTGCCTGCAAGTCGTGGCGGTGTCACCAACTCCTCTGCAGATCCACGCATTCCATGCTTGGCAGCCATCAGCAGGTTTACCCAATGCGCAGTGTATGTGATATACCTGCCCTGACTGTGCTTTGCAGACCAGGTATCAGTGGTCAGATGGACCCTTGCCCCAACACTGTGTGCCAGACATGCCATGAGTTCCTTTTCCACAATAGAGTACAGGTTGGAGATTGCCTTTTGTGAAAAAAAAATTTGGCCGGGTACCTTCCACTGCGGTGTCCCAATAGCTATAAATTTTTTGAAGGCCTCAGACTCCACCAGCTTGTATGGTAAAAGCTGGCGGGCTAAAAGTTCCGACAAGCCAGCTGTCAGACACTGAGCAAGGGGGTGACTCTGTGACATTTGCTTCTTAAGCTCAAACATTTCTTTGACAGACACCTGACTGTGGGCAGATGAGATGGAACTGCTGAAGGTGAGAGGTGGAGTGGCGGATGGTTGAGAGGGGGCAAGGAGGACAGCAGTGGTTGACGTGGCTGAAGATGCTGGACCAGGAGGAGGATGGCGGCTTTGAGTTTGTGTGCTGCTTGTACTCATCATGTGTTGATCCCATAGGCGTTTGTGATGTGAGATCATGTGCCTTCACAAAGCAGTTGTACCTAGGTGGGTGTTGGACTTCCCACGACTCAGTTTTTTTTGGCACAGGTTGCAAATGGCATCGCTGTTATCAGAGGCAGACACACAAAAAAAATGCCACACTGCTGAGCTTTGCAATGACGGCATTCTGGTGGTGGCAACAGCATGCGTTGATTGGCGTGCTGTCTGGATGACCCCGGGTGCGAATCATGCTATCTGACTGTGCCACTAGCTCCTTGCGACGACCTCCCCCTGCTTCCAACTCGTCTCCTCCTCCTCTCTGTCTCCCAATCTGAACTTTCCCCCTGTTCTTCTTCTCTTCGAGCGGGCACCCACGTGACATCCACGGACACATCGTCATCATCAACTGCTTCACTTGTATATGACAACTAACATCATCATCATCATCATCACACCGTACGTCCATGTGTGTAATGCTGTCTGACTGACACAAATCCCTGTTATCTACATCCTGTGGCAATAATGGTTGCGCATCACTCATTTCTTCCAACTGATGTGTAAATATATTGCACATCTGGGATAAGACGTGCATTAGTGAGTGTCACATTTATGCCAGAAATATGGATTTTTGGTTACTGGGGTGAAAAAACCCTCTAATATACTGCACATCTGGGAATAGACAAGCATAAGTGACTGTCACATTTAGGCCAGAAATACGGCTTTTTGGTTACTGGGGTGAAAAAACCCTCTAATTTACTGCACATCTGGGATAAGTCATGCATAAGTGACTGTCACATTTAGGCCAGAAATAAGGCTTTGGCATACTGTGGTGAAAAAACCCTCTAATATTTTGCACATCTGGGATTACACTTGCATAAGTGAGTGTCACATTTAGGCCAGAAATACAGCTTTTTGGTTACTGGGGTGAAAAAACCCTCTAATATACTGCACATCTAGGATTAGACAAGCATAAGTGACTGTCACATTTAGGCCAGAAATACTGCTTTTTGGTTAATGGGGTGAAAAAACCCTCTAATATACTGCACATGTAGGATTAGACAAGCATAAGTGACTGTCACATTTAGGCCAGAAATACGGCTTTTTGGTTACTGGGGTGAAAAAACCCTCTAATATACTGCACATCTGGGATTAGTCGTGCATAAGTGACTGTCACATTTAGGCCAGAAATACGGCTTTTTCGTTACTGGGTTGAAAAACCTTTTGCTATACTGCACATCTGGGATAAGACGTGCATAAGTGAATGTCATATTTAGGCCGCAAATATCACATAGAGTTAAAAAAAAAAATTTTTGTGCAATACCCTATATCAGGGTTTTTATTGGTGGTGAATTATTTTTAACAGACTTAACCACTTTTTACTTTGCTTTGTAAACGCTTACTATGAGGCAAACATCTAATATGGGACACTATCATGGTCGTGGTGGTGGTGTTGGTGGAGACTCTGGTGCAGGGAGAGGACGTGGCCGTTCTGCCACAGCTACACGTCCTACTGAACCTACTACCTTAGGTCCCAGTAGCCGCCAGAATCTACAGCGATATTTGGTCTGGCCTAATGCCGTTCTAAGGATGGTAAAGCCTGAGCAAGTACAGGCGCTAGTCAAGTGGCCGACAGTGTATCCAGCACGTTAACATTATCTCCCACCCAGTCTTATGCAGAAAGCGCACAGGTGGCGTCTGAAACCCATGCCCATCAGTTTGTCACATCACCCCCGTGCATATCGGGGAACCTGTCTGAGCCTCAAGTCATGCAGCAGTCTCTTATGCTGTTTGAAGACTCTCTACAGCGTAACTTTGGCCTTCCCGCTCACCGCCTCATATGCGATGTGCCCACCAGGTGGAACTCCACCTTGCACATGCTGGAGAGACTGTGCAAGCAGCAGCAGGCCATAGTGGAGTTTCAGCTGCAGCACGCACGGGTGAGTCGCACTGCGGAACAGCACCACTTCACCACCAATGACTGGGCCTCCATGCGAGACCTGTGTGCCCTGTTGCACTGTTTCGAGTACTCCACCAACATGGCCAGTGGCGATGACGCCGTTATCAGCGTTACAATACCATTTCTATGTGTCCTTGAGAAAACACTTAGGGCGATGATGGAAGAGGAGGTGGCCCAGGACGAGGAGGAGGAAGAGGGGTCATCTCTAACACTTTCAGGTCAGTCTTTTAGAAGTGGCAGAGGCCAGGTACACATGAGCGACTACATGCTGCAGTGCCTGCGCAACGACTGCAGAGTTGCCCACATTTTAACGTGTGCTGACTACTGGGTGGCTACCCTGCTGGATCCCCGTTACAAAGACAATGTGCCGTCCTTAATTCCCTCACTGGAGCGTGATCGGAAGATGCGCGACTACAGGCACACGCTGGTAGACGCGCTCATGAGAGCATTCCCGACTGACGCCGGGGGACAAGTGGAAGCACAAGGCGAAGGCAGGGGAGGAGGAAGAGGTCACCAATGCAGCTGTGTCAGCGCCAGCACCTCAGAAGGCAGGGTTTAGCATGGCCGACATGTGGAAAAGCTTTGTCACCTCGCCGCAACAACCGGCCCCAACTGCTGATATGGAGCGTGTTAGCAGGAGGCAGCATTTGATCAACATGGTGGAACAGTACCTGTGCACACGACTACACGTACCTGACTGATGGTTCTGCCCCATTCAACTTCTGGGTCTCCAAATTGTCCACATGGCCAGAGCTTGCCCTGTATGCCTTGGAGGTGCTGGCCTGCCCTACAGCCAGTGTACTCTCTGAACGTGTATTTAGCATGGCAGGAGGCGTCATTACAGACAGACGCAGCCGTCTGTCCACAGCCAACGTGGACAAGCTCACGTTCATTAAAATGAGCCAGGCTTGGATCCCTCGGGACTTGTCTGTACCTTATGCAGAATAGACAGTGCTAACAGTCTCAACCATCCATCCTTGTACTCAAGTGCACTTATTCCTTTTTTTTTTTATATGTCCCAATATTTCGTAAAAATGCAAAATAACACATCTGTGTTGGCTACCTACAGTATTCCTTCTTCGCCGCCGCTTCCACCTAGACCGCCAGGGGAGCCTACACGGCCATATTCACACATTCACCGCCTCCTCAACCTCTTCCTTCTACATCATTCCTAATTTTTATTTTTTTATGGTCTTTTATGTTTTTTTTTATTCATTTCCCTATCCACATTTGTTTTCAGAGCATTTGCCATGCTCTTAAGCACATTTTGCTGCCTTTTGCAGCCCGCTAGCTCTTTCCATGACATTTTTACAGCCATTTTAGTGCTCAAAAGTTCGGGTCCCCATTGACTTCAATGGGGTTCGGGTTCGCCGAACCTGCCGAACCCGAACATCCAGGTGTCCGCTCAACTCTAACCACAATATAACAGCAGTATTTAACGCTTGTATTGGACTCTCAGAATTGCAGCAAAGGCCCCAGATGTAGTGTCTTGCACAAAATGGGTGTTTTTTTAAACCCAGAATATAACTGCAGTATTTAAAGCTTGTAGACCACTGTCACAAATGCAAGAAAGGCCCCAAATGTAGTGTCTTGCACAAAATGGGTGTTTTTTTTAAACCCAGAATATAATTGCAGTATTTAAAGCTTGTGTTTGACTATGACAAATGCAGCAAAGGCCTCAGATATAGGGTCTTGCACAAAATGGGTGTTTTTTTTAAACCCAGAATATAATTGCAGTATTCAAAGCTTGTATTTGATTGTTACAAATGCAGCAAAGGCCCCAGATGTAGGGTCTTGCACAAAATGGTTATTTTTTAAACCCATAATATAATTGCAGTATTTAAAGTTTGTATTTAGCTGTGACAAATGCAGCAAAGGTCCCAGATGTAGAGTCTTGCACAAAATGGGTGTTTTTTTAAACCCAGAATATAACTGCAGCATTTAAAGCTTGTATTTGACATTGATAAATGCAGGAAAGGTCCCAGATGTAGGGTCTTGCACAAAATGGGTGTTTTTTTAAACACAGAATATAACTGCAGTATTTAAAGCTTATATTTGACTTTCACAAATACAGGAAAGGGCCCAAATGTAGTGTCTTGCACAAAATGGGTGTTTTTTTAAACCCAGAATATAATTGCAGTATTTAAAGCTTGTATTTGACTATGACAAATTCAGCAAAGGCCCCAGATGTAGGGTCTTAAACAAAATGGGTGTTTTATTAAACCCAGAATATAACTGCAGTATTTAAAGCTTGTGTTGGACTGTCAGAAATGCAGCTGTCAGAAAAGCTTGTATTTGACTGTCACAAATGCAGCAAAGGTTCCAAATGTAGTATCTTGCCCAAAATGGGTGTTTTTTAAACCCATAATATAATTGCATTATTTAAAGCTTGTATTTAGCTGTGACAAATGCAGCAAAGGCCCCAGATGTAGGGTCTTGCACAAAATTGGTGTTTTTTTAAACCCAGAATATTACTGCAGCATTTAAAGCTTGTATTGAACTGTCACAAATGCAGCAAAGGCCCCAGGTGTAGGGTCCTGCACAAAATGGGTGTTTTTTTAAACCCAGAATATAATTGCAGTATTTAAAGCTTGTATTTTACAGTGACAAATGCAGGAAAGGCCCCAGATGTAGGTTCTTGCACAAATTGGGTGTTTTTTTAAACCTAGAATATAACTGCAGCATTTAAAGCTTGTATTGAACTGTCAGAAATGCAGCAAAGGCCCCAGATGTAGGGTCTTGCACAAAATGGGTGTTTTTTTAAACCCAGAATATAACTGCAGTATTTAAAGCTTGTAATTGACTGTGGCAAATGCAGCAAAGGCCCCAGATGTGGGGTCTTGCACAAAATGGGTGTTTTTTTTTAACCCAGAATATAACTGCAGTATTTAAAGCTTGTATTTGACTTTCACAAATGCAGCAAAGGTTCCAAATGTAATTCAAAAGGGTTTTGGAACCGCGCTGCTAGAGACTATGTCTCCCGGTCATCAGTGAATGAAAAAGGGTGTCAGCCCCTCTCCTCAACACCCGCCGGATCCAGTCCTCCCCAGAACTCTCTCACTGCAGGGTTGAAAGGAAATAGGCTGAATAGTGAAGCATCCTTTACACTCTTTTTATAAAAGGTTTTATTCTACTCACAAAGGTTCGTAGACAAAAGGCATAAAATCAATATCAGTCGTCACATTCCTGCCCGACCCGGGTTTCGCTACCTTGCTTCTTCAGGGGCGATAATATCAGGGGTGTAATATCTTGCCCAAAATGGGTGTTTTTTAAACCCATAATATAATTGCATTATTTAAAGCTTGTATTTAGCTGTGACAAATGCAGCAAAGGCCCCAGATGTAGGGTCTTGCACAAAATGGGTGTTTTTTTAAACCCAGAATATAATTGGAGTTTTTAATGCTTGTATTTGACTGTGACAAATTCCTATCAGTTTAATCCCTGTTACGTCCCCTATCAGGGGACGTGTATGGAATAGATTTTAGACAACCGCAAAGAGTTGTCAATAGTTGACACACTCATGACATAAATTTTATTCCTCTATGCGTCAATCTTGGTGTAGTGATAACTGTGCTCGTGCGCACGTTTGGGAGATTGCAGTCGATGGCGGTTTTTCAAAACCTATGGTCATGCTGAGGTAGTTCAGTGACAGTTAAGTGACCCAGAAAACAATGATTCTGCAGTGTGGGCCCATTGTTGGCCTAGTAGGCTTTAATGATCACCTTAGATGATCACAAAGAAAATTAATGTTTTTTCATGCAAAATTATCCAGCCAATCGCTTTTGGTTAGTTCACAATGAAGCAACGACCTTATCTCATCTGGGGTGTGCCAACATTGCCATTGCCAACACACTTATAGAGGTGATCGCTTCATTGTTATACGCAAGCCCCTTCACCACAACAAGGTAACGATCACGAAGGGGAATTCACACATGTATGTGCCTTTTTTTTTTTGTTTGGTTTTTGCAGCCACAGTGCAGCACCAGAGGCCAGAAAAATTAGGCATGTACACATGCCCGAAAAATTAGGTATTGTTGCAGCCGCTGCTGTAGCAGCGGCCGGAAAAGTTGATGTTTTCCAGGCAGAAAGTGCACTAAAACATTGCGGCTTGAACCCTAGTTGGTGGCGGAGAAGTCACGCAAGTCATCCGGCATGCAGAGATTGAATACAGCAGCGTGTGGACCATTTTATAGCCCAAGGCATCTCATCAGGCCTTTTTTAGTCAAATGCATCCCCCACTGTCAGTCCCTTCGGGATCCATGCCTCATTCATGTTAATAAAGGTGAGGTAATCTAGACTTTTTTGACCTAGGCGACTTCTCTTCTCAGTGACAATACCTCCTGCTACGCTGAAGGTCCTTTCTGACAGGACACTTGAAGCGGGGCAGGCCAGAAGTTCTATTGCAAATTGGGATAGCTCAGGCCACAGGTCAAGCCTGCACACCAAGTAGTCAAGGGGTTCATCGCTCCTCAGGGTGTCGATATCTGCAGTTAAGGCGAGGTGGTCTGCTTCCTGTGGGTCGAGACGTTCTCCGAGGGTGGACCCTCAAGGGCTGTAGCGATGCGTAGGACTTAAAAAGCTCTGCATGTCCTCCATCAACAACACGTCTGTAAAGCGTCCTGTCCTTGCCGGCGTGGTCGTGGTAGGAGGAGGATTACTTTCACCTCTTCCCCTGTTAGATTCCCGTTGTGCTGTGACATCACCCTTATACACTGTGTAAAGCATACTTTTTAACTTGTTTTGGAACTGCTGCATCCTTTCCGACTTCCAGTAATTCGGTAACATTTCAGGCACTTTCTGCTTATACCGGGGGTCTAGTATCGTGGCAACCCAGTACAGGTCGTTCTCCTTCAGCCTTTTTATATGAGGGTCCCTCAACAGGCATGACAGCATGAAAGACCCCATTTGCACAAGGTTGGATGCCGAGCTACTCATGTCCCGTTCCTCGTCCTCACTGATCTCATTGAAGGTCTGTTCTTCCCCTTAGCCACTTACAACACCACGGGTACCAGATAGGTGACAACGAGCTCCCTGGGATGCCTGCTGTGGTTGGTCTTCCTCCTCCTCAAAGCCACATTCCTCCTCTGACTCCTCTTCCTCAGACTCCTCTTCCAGCGTTGCTGCAGGTCCAGCAAGCAATGCTGATAAGGCTGTTTCTGGTGGTGATGGTGACCACAACTCTTCCTCTTCCTCTTCCCGCTCATCTACGGCCTGATCCAGCACTCTTCAGGGCACACTCCAGGAAGAAAACAAATGGGATAATGTCGCTGATGGTGCCTTTGATGCTACTGACTAGTTTTGTCACCTCCTCAAAAGGACGCATGAGCCTACAGGCATTGCGCATGAGCGTCCAGTCACATGGCAAAAAAATACCCAGCTCTGCAGAGGCTGTCCTAGCACCCCGGTCATACAAATACTTGTTGACGGATTTTTCTTGTTGAAGCAGGCGGTCGAACATTAGGAGTGTTGAATTCCAGCGTGACGGGCTGTTTCAAATCAAGCGTCTCACTGGCATGTTGTTTCGCCCGCTGAATATCTGAAAAGTGCGCCATGGCCGTGTAGGAACGCCTGAAATGGCCACACACCTTCCTGGCCTGCTTGAGGACGTCCTGTAAGCCTGGGTACTTATGCACAAAGCGTTGTACGATCAGATTCAACACATGTGCCGTGCATGGCACATGTGTCAACTTGCCCAAATTCAATGCCGCCAACAAATTGCTTCCATTGTCACACACCACTTTGCCGATCTCCAGTTGGTGCGGAGTCAGCCACTGATCCACCTGTGTGTTCAGGGCGGACAGGAGTGCTGGTCCGGTGTGACTCTCTGCTTTCAGGCAAGTCAACCCCAAGACGGCATGACACTGTCATATCCGGGATGTGGAATAGCCCCTGGGGAGCTGGGGGGGTGCAGTTGATGTGGAGCAAGACGCAGCAGCAGAAGAGGACTCAGCCGAGGAGGTTAGCGAAGAGGATGGCGTAGGAGGAGTAGAGGAGGTGGCAGCAGGGCTGCCTGCAAGTCGTGGCGGTGTCACCAACTCCTCTGCAGATCCACGCATTCCATGCTTGGCAGCCATCAGCAGGTTTACCCAATGCGCAGTGTATGTGATATACCTGCCCTGACTGTGCTTTGCAGACCAGGTATCAGTGGTCAGATGGACCCTTGCCCCAACACTGTGTGCCAGACATGCCATGAGTTCCTTTTCCACAATAGAGTACAGGTTGGAGATTGCCTTTTGTGAAAAAAAAATTTGGCCGGGTACCTTCCACTGCGGTGTCCCAATAGCTATAAATTTTTTGAAGGCCTCAGACTCCACCAGCTTGTATGGTAAAAGCTGGCGGGCTAAGAGTTCCGACAAGCCAGCTGTCAGACACTGAGCAAGGGGGTGACTCTGTGACATTTGCTTCTTAAGCTCAAACATTTCTTTGACAGACACCTGACTGTGGGCAGATGAGATGGAACTGCTGAAGGTGAGAGGTGGAGTGGCGGATGGTTGAGAGGGGGCAAGGAGGACAGCAGTGGTTGACGTGGCTGAAGATGCTGGACCAGGAGGAGGATGGCGGCTTTGAGTTTGTGTGCTGCTTGTACTCATCATGTGTTGATCCCATAGGCGTTTGTGATGTGAGATCATGTGCCTTCACAAAGCAGTTGTACCTAGGTGGGTGTTGGACTTCCCACGACTCAGTTTTTTTTGGCACAGGTTGCAAATGGCATCGCTGTTATCAGAGGCAGACACACAAAAAAAATGCCACACTGCTGAGCTTTGCAATGACGGCATTCTGGTGGTGGCAACAGCATGCGTTGATTGGCGTGCTGTCTGGATGACCCCGGGTGCGAATCATGCTATCTGACTGTGCCACTAGCTCCTTGCGACGACCTCCCCCTGCTTCCAACTCGTCTCCTCCTCCTCTCTGTCTCCCAATCTGAACTTTCCCCCTGTTCTTCTTCTCTTCGAGCGGGCACCCACGTGACATCCACGGACACATCGTCATCATCAACTGCTTCACTTGTATATGACAACTAACATCATCATCATCATCATCACACCGTACGTCCATGTGTGTAATGCTGTCTGACTGACACAAATCCCTGTTATCTACATCCTGTGGCAATAATGGTTGCGCATCACTCATTTCTTCCAACTGATGTGTAAATAACTCCTCTGACAGATCAAGTGAAACAGCTGTGGTGCTAGTGTTGGTGGTGGCGGCAGGCGGGCGAGTGGTAACTTGAGAGGTTCCCGAAGCTGAGCTGGAGGAGGATGGTGCATCAAGGTTCCGAGCGGAAGCTGTAGAAGATTGGGTGTCCTGTGTTAGCCAGTCAACTATGTACTCAGAAGTTTTCGAGTTCAGGGTACGTGGCCTCTGAACACTGGGCATTATTCTAGGGCCAAAGGGAATCACAGCACCATGACCACGACGGCCCCTGCGGGGTGGTCTGCCTCTGCCTGTCATTTTTTTTTGGTTAGTTTAGTTATACTATGCGTGCAAGCTACTGTGACACCAGATATGAGTGGCACTGTGCACTGGCAGAAGTTGGCAGAGTAGACGCTGTAGGCCTGACACACACGCTTGCAGACAACTAACTGCTATTCAATCTATTACAGTCAAAAAATAAAAAAATATTTTTTTTATGTAATCTACTGTGACACCAGATATGAGTTGCGCTGGTGACACTATGCACTTGTAGGGCCTGAAACCCACACACGCCTGCAGGCAACTGACTGCTATTTATTCACAGTGAAAATTTGTATTTTTTTTTAAATGTAATCTACTGTGACACCAGATATGAGTTGCGCTGGTGACACTATGCACTTGCAGGGCCTGAAACACACACACGCGTGCAGGCAACTGACTGCTATTTATTCACAGTCAAAATTGTTGTTATTCTTTAAATGTAATCTACTGTGACACCAGATATGAGTTGCGCTGATGACATTATGCACTTGCAGGGCCTGAAACACACACACACGTGCAGGCAACTGACTGCAATTTATTCACAGTCAAAATTGTTGTTTTTTCTTTAAATGTAATCTACTGTGACACCAGATATGAGTTGCGCTGGTGACACTATGCACTTGCAGGGCCTTAAACACACACACGCGTGCAGGCAACTGACTGCTATTTATTCACAGTGAAAATTTGTATTTTTTTTTATATGTAATCTACTGTGACACCAGATATGAGTTGCGCTGGTGACACTATGCACTTGCAGGGCCTTAAACACACACACGCGTGCAGGCAACTGACTGCTATTTATTCACAGTGAAAATTTGTATTTTTTTTTATATGTAATCTACTGTGACACCAGATATGAGTTGCGCTGGTGACACTATGCACTTGCAGGGCCTGAAACACACACACGCGTGCAGGCAACTGACTGCTATTTATTCACAGTCAAAATTGTTGTTTTTCTTTAAATGTAATCTACTGTGACACCAGATATGAGTTGCGCTGATGACACTATGCACTTGCAGGGCCTGAAACACACACACACGTGCAGGCAACTGACTGCTATTTATTCACAGTCAAAATTGTTGTTTTTCTTTAAATGTAATCTACTGTGACGCCAGATATGAGTTGCGCTGGTGACACTATGCACTTGCAGGGCCTTAAACACACACGCGTGCAGGCAACTGACTGTTTATTCACAGTCAACTTGTTGTTGTTTCTTTCTTTAATGGTAGTCTACTGTAACACTAGGCCCAAAGGAAATCACAGCACCAGGACCATGACGTCCCCTGCGGGCGTCAACCTGCCTCTGCCTTTAATTTTTTTTTTTCAATTAGTTGTACTATGCGTGCAAGCTACTGTGACACCAGATATGAGTGGTGGCACTGGGCACTGGCAGTAGTGGGCACAGTACACGCTGTGGGCCTGACATGCACGCTTGCAGGCAACTGCAATTATATGACAGTGAAATTATTAATTTTTTTTTTAAATGCAAGCTACTGTGACGCCAGATATGAGTGGTGCAACTGGGCACTGGCAGTAGTGGGCACAGTACATGCTGTAGGCCTGACACAAACGCTTGCAGGCAACTGCAATTATATTACAGTGAAAAAATTGTTTTATTTTTTTAAATGCAAGCTACTGTGACACTAGATATGAGTGGTGCAACTGGGCACTGGCAGTAGTGGGCGCAGTTCACGCTGTGGGCCTGACACACACGCTTGTAGGCAACTGCAATTATATTACAATGAAAAAATTGTTTTATTTTTTTAAATGCAAGCTACTGTGACGCCAGATATGAGTGGTGCAACTGGGCACTGGCAGTAGTGGGCACAGTACACGCTGTAGGCCTGACACACACGCTTGCAGGCAACTGCAATTATATTACAGTGATTTTTTTTAAATATTTTTAAAAGCAAGCTACTGTGACACAAGATATGAGTGGTGCAACAGAGCACTGGCAGTAGTGTGCACAGCACACGCTGTGGGCATGACACACACGCTTGCAGGCAACTGAAATTATATTACAGTGAAAAAATTGTTTTATTTTTTTAAATGCAAGCTACTGTGACACCAGATATGAGTGGTGCAACTGGGCACTGGCAGTAGTGGGCACAATACACGCTGTGGGTCTGACACGCACGCTTGCAGGCAACTGCAATTATATTACAGTGAAAAAAAAAAAATTTTTTTTAATGCAAGCTACTGTGACACCAGATATGAGTGGTAGCACTGGGCACTGGCAGTAGTGGGCACAGTACACGCTGTGGGCCTGACACACACGCTTGCAGGCAACTGCAATTATATTACAGTGAAAAAATGGTTTTATATTTTTAAAAGCAAGCTACTGTGACACCAGATATGAGTGGTGGCACTGGGCAATGGCAGTAGTGGGCACAGTACACGCTGTGGGCCTGACACACACGCTTGCAGACAACTGCAATTATATTACATTGAGAAAATTGTTTTATTTTTTTAAATGCAAGCTACTGCGACACCAGATATGAGTGGTGAAACTGGGCACTGGCAGTAGTGGGCACAGTACACGCTGTGGGCCTGACACACACGCTTGCAGGCAACTGCAATAATATTACAGTGAAAAAATTGTTTTATTTTTTTAAATGCAAGCTACTGTGACACCAGATATGAGTGGTAGCACTGGGCACTGGCAGTAGTGGGCACAGTACACGCTGTGGGCCTGACACACACGCTTGCAGGCAACTGCAATTATATTACAGTGAAAAAATGGTTTTATTTTTTTAAATGCAAGCTACTGTGACACCAGATATGAGTGGTGCAACTGGGCACTGACAGTAGTGGGCACAAGACACGCTGTGGGCCTGACATGCATGCTTGCAGGCAACTGCAATTATATTACAGTGAAAAAAGAATAATTTTTTTTTAATGCAAGCTACTGTGACACCAGATATGAGTGGTGCAACTGGGCACTGGCAGTAGTGGGCACAGTACACGCTGTGGGCCTGACACGCACGCTAGCAGGCAACTGCAATTATATTACAGTGAAAAAATTGTTTTATTTTTTTAAAAGCAAGCTACTGTGACACCAGATATGAGTGGTGCAACTGAGCACTGGCAGTAGTGGGCACAGCACACGCTGTGAGCCTGACACACACGCTTGCAGGCAACTGCAATTATATTACAGTGAAAAAATGGTTTTACTTTTTTTAAATGCAAGCTACTGTGACACCAGATATGAGTGGTGCAACTGGGCATTGGCAGTAGTGGGCACAGTACACGCTGTGGGCCTGACACACACACTTGCAGGCAACTGCAATTATATTACAGTGAATTTTTTTTTATATATTTAAAAGCAAGCTACTGTGACACAAGATATGAGTGGTGCAACTGAGCACTGGCAGTAGTGGACACAGCACACGCTGTGGGCATGACACACACGCTTGCAGGCAACTGCAATTATATTACAGTGAAAAAATTGTTTTATTTTTTTAAATGCAAGCTACTGTGACACCAGATATGAGTGGTGCAACTGGGCACTGGCAGTAGTGGGCACAATACACACTGTGGGTCTGACATGCACGCTTGTAGGCAACTGCAATTATATTACAGTGAAAAAAAATAATAATATTTTAATGCAAGCTACTGTGACACCAGATATGAGTGGTAGCACTGGGCACTGGCAGTAGTGGGCAAAGTACACGCTGTGGGCCTGACACACACGCTTGCAGGCAACTGCAATTATATTACAGTGAAAAAATGGTTTTATATTTATTAAATGCAAGCT
This sequence comes from Bufo bufo, assembly GCF_905171765.1. Lineage (NCBI taxonomy): Eukaryota > Metazoa > Chordata > Amphibia > Anura > Bufonidae > Bufo > Bufo bufo. The sequence goes on along the minus strand of NC_053392.1, from coordinate 274,259,869 downwards.
ACTGTGACACTAGATATGAGTGGTGCAACTGGGCACTGGCAGTAGTGGGCACAGTACACGCTGTGGGCCTGACACACACACTTGCAGGCAACTGCAATTATATTACAGTGAAAAAATTGTTTTATTTTTTTAAATGCAAGCTACTGCGACACCAGATATGAGTGGTGGCACTGGGCACTGGCAGTAGTGGGCACATTTCACGCTGTGGGCCTGACACACACGCTTGCAGACAACTGCAATTATATTACATTGAGAAAATTGTTTTATTTTTTTAAATGCAAGCTACTGCGACACCAGATATGAGTGGTGAAACTGGGCACTGGCAGTAGTGGGCACAGTACACGCTGTGGGCCTGACACACTCGCTTGCAGGCAACTGCAATTATATTACAGTGAAAAAATGGTTTTATTTTTTTAAATGCAAGCAACTGTGACACCAGATATGAGTGGTGCAACTGGGCACTGACAGTAGTGGGCACAAGACACGCTGTGGGCCTGACATGCACGCTTGCAGGCAACTGCAATTATATGACAGTGAAAAAATGGTTTTATTTTCTTAAATGCAAGCTACTGTGACAACAGATATGAGTGGTGGCACTGGGCACTGGCAGTAGTGGGTACAGTACATGCTGTGGGCCTGACACACACACTTGCAGGCAACTGCAATTATATTACAGTGAATTTTTTTTTTATTTTTTTAAATGCAAGCTACTGTGACACAAGATATGAGTGGTGCAACTGGGCACTGGCAGTAGTGGGCACAGTACACGCTGTGGGCCTGACACACATGCTTGCAGGCAACTGCAATTATATTACAGTGAAAAAATTGTTTTTTTTTTTTAATGCAAGCTACTGTGACACCAGATATGAGTGGTGCAACTGGGCACTGACAGTAGTGGGCACAGAACACGCTGGCTGTGGGCCTGACACGCACGCTTGCAGGCAACTGCAATTATATTACAGTGAAAAAATTGTTTTATTTTTTTAAAAGCAAGCTACTGTGACACCAGATATGAGTGGTGCAACTGAGCACTGGCAGTAGTGGGCACAGCACACGCTGTGGGCCTGACACACACGCTTGCAGGCAACTGCAATTATATTACAGTGAAAAAATGGTTTTATTTTTTTAAATGCAAGCTACTGTGACACCAGATATGAGTGGTGCAACAGGGCATTGGCAGTAGTGGGCACAGTACACGCTGTGGGCCTGACACACACACTTGCAGGCAACTGCAATTATATTACAGTGAATTTTTTTAAAATATTTTTATAAGCAAGCTACTGTGACACAAGATATGAGTGGTGCAACTGAGCACTGGCAGTAGTGGGCACAGCACACGCTGTGGGCATGACACACACGCTTGCAGGCAACTGCAATTATATTACAGTGAAAAAATTGTTTTATTTTTTTAAATGCAAGCTACTGTGACACCAGATATGAGTGGTGCAACTGGGCACTGGCAGTAGTGGGCACAATACACGCTGTGGGTCTGACATGCACGCTTGTAGGCAACTGCAATTATATTACAGTGAAAAAAAAAAAATTTTTTTTAATGCAAGCTACTGTGACACCAGATATGAGTGGTAGCACTGGGCACTGGCAGTAGTGGGCACAGTACACGCTGTGGGCCTGACACACACGCTTGCAGGCAACTGCAATTATATTACAGTGAAAAAATGGTTTTATATTTTTAAAAGCAAGCTACTGTGACACCAGATATGAGTGGTGGCACTGGGCAATGGCAGTAGTGGGCACAGTACACGCTGTGGGCCTGACACACACGCTTGCAGACAACTGCAATTATATTACATTGAGAAAATTGTTTTATTTTTTTAAATGCAAGCTACTGCGACACCAGATATGAGTGGTGAAACTGGGCACTGGCAGTAGTGGGCACAGTACACGCTGTGGGCCTGACACACACGCTTGCAGGCAACTGCAATAATATTACAGTGAAAAAATTGTTTTATTTTTTTAAATGCAAGCTACTGTGACACCAGATATGAGTGGTAGCACTGGGCACTGGCAGTAGTGGGCACAGTACACGCTGTGGGCCTGACACACACGCTTGCAGGCAACTGCAATTATATTACAGTGAAAAAATGGTTTTATTTTTTTAAATGCAAGCTACTGTGACACCAGATATGAGTGGTGCAACTGGGCACTGACAGTAGTGGGCACAAGACACGCTGTGGGCCTGACATGCATGCTTGCAGGCAACTGCAATTATATTACAGTGAAAAAAGAATAATTTTTTTTTAATGCAAGCTACTGTGACACCAGATATGAGTGGTGCAACTGGGCACTGGCAGTAGTGGGCACAGTACACGCTGTGGGCCTGACACACACGCTTGCAGGCAACTGCAATTATATGACAGTGAAAAAATTGTTATATTTTTTTAAATGCAAACTACTGTGACACCAGATATGAGTGGTGCAACTGGGCACTGGCAGTAGTGGGCACAGTACACGCTGTGGGCCTGACACACACGCTTGCAGACAACTGCAATTATATTACAGTAAGAAAATTGTTTTATTTTTTTAAATGCAAGCTACTGTGACACCAGATATGAGTGGTGCAATTGAGCACTGGCAGTAGTGGGCACAGCACACGCTGTGGGCCTGACACACACGCTTGCAGGCACTGCAATTATATTAAAGTGAAAAATTGTTTTATATTTTTAAATGCAAGCTACTGTGACACCAGATATGAGTGGTGCAACTGGGCACTGGCAGTAGTGGGCACAGTACACGCTGTGGGCCTGACACACACACTTGCAGGCAACTGCAATTATATTACAGTGATTTTTTTTTTTATATTTTTAAAAGCAAGCTACTGTGATTAGCTGAAAGTACTAGCTTCAAGTACTACATTAAGTACTAGTAAAGAGATATTGCAGGAGATAGTCAGGAGGTAGGCTGGAAGGTGGAAACAATACAAAAAAAAAAAAGGTAAGATTTGTTTGATTTAAAGTTACAAATTTATTTTTTTATTTTTTTCTCCTCTTTAAAATGGCAGACTTGATTCAGTGCAGGAATTGTTGTGCATTTATTTCATGTTCCACTCTTTGGAGATTCGGATGCTGTCAGATCTGTAGACAGTTCTCCTTACTGCAGCAGGAAATTGCATTTTTGAAAGCTGAAATATTTAAATTATCTGTTAAACAAACTCCAGCTAGGACTGCTGCAATGCCACTGCCACAGAGGACCCCCAGAAATGGCAGATGGGTTAATGTAGGTTCTGGAAGTCTTAGAGTGGTGGATAGAAGACATGTCCCACAGTCGGTGGTTCTCCATAATTCATTTGCAGCACTCTCAGAATGTAAGGACAACATGGATATGGACTCAAGCACAGAGGGTGAGAAACCATCGACTCCTATGTCTAATGTATGCAACAAAAAAGATAAAGTGAAGTCTCAAAGGATGCAGCTGTTGCTGGGTGATTCAATCATAAGAAGTGTGGAGCTTAAAGAAAATGGTTTTGTGAGATGTCTCCCTGGGGCTACTGCTAGAAGAGATAGAAGACGTATTATTAATATTGTTAAGCAAGCAAAGCAGGAAGGGGACGTGGATGTTCTTGTCCATCCAGGGACAAATGACCTGGCTTGCAATGAAGTGTCAGAGGTGAAAAAATCTTTTATCACACTTGGTAATGACGTACAGGATTTTGCATCCACCATTTCATTTTCTGAAGTTCTGCCTGTGCATAATGTTCAGAATGATAGGCAGAGGCGCATAAAGGAGTTCAACATATGGCTTGGTAAATGGTGTCAAGAGCAAGGATTTGGCTTTGTTTCTCATGATAGCTCTACTTGGAATAGAAAGGAACTGTACAAAAAAGATGGTTTGCATCTTTCTCTCAAAGGAACAAATGTACTTAGTGAACAACTCCAAGAATTTGCGAAAGAGTATTTAAACTAGGAAGGGGGGGCAAAAGAGTGAAAATAAAAGAGTCCAATTGCCCCCCGAAACAATGCCAGAACAGGCCAGAAGCACTGAGGTTAAGAAATGATAAGCTCAGAGTCCTGTCTACAAATGCTCGCAGTTTAGGTAAAAAAATCAATGAACTTGGGTCAATAATGGCATCTGAGAATGTAGATTTAGTGGCTGTTACGGAGACATGGTTTAATGAAAGAAATGACTGGGACATAACCATACCAGGATACTCTTTATACAGAAGAGACAGAGAAGGCAAGAAAGGAGGAGGAGTGGCCCTGTATGTGAAAGATAGCATTAAATCTAACCTAATACAAGTTGGTGAGGCCAACATAGAGTCAGTTTGGGTTACGTTGCAGTTTGCTAACCATGCAGTAACTCGTGTAGGTGTGATATATAGACCAACTGGTCAAGTTAAAGAACTAGATGATCTACTAGTTGAAGAAATAGCTAAAATGACAATGAAAGGAGAAGTTATCATTATGGGAGATTTCAATCTTCCAGATATAAACTGGAAAACCAAAATAGCAAGTTCTACCAGGAGTACAGATATTCTAAATTCCCTACTGGGGTTATCTCTACAACAAGTGGTTGAGGAGCCAACCCGGAGGGAGGCCATTTTGGATTTGGTATTCACAAACGGGGATTCGGTATATGATGTCATTGTAGGCGAAACCTTGGGATCTAGTGATCACCAGTCAGTGTGGTTTAATATAAGAACTGTGAAAGAGTCCCACCACACAAAAACAAAAGTTTTAGATTTTAGAAAAACAGACTTTTCAAAAATGAAATTAGTCATAAATGAGTCCTTATCAGACTGGAACGGATTACATGGAGTCCAGGAGAAATGGGACTACTTAAAAGGTGCATTATTGAAGGCAACAGAAAATTGCATTAGACTCGTCAGTAAAAGCAAAAAAAGGAGGAGACCAATGTGGTACTCAGCAGAAGTGGCCCAAATCATTAAAAATAAAAAGCTAGCATTTTGTAATTATAAAAAAACCCAGAGCAATGAAGATAAGGAAATCTACAACATTAGGCAGAGAGAGGCCAAGCAAGTTATAAGAACTTCTAAAGCGCAGGCAGAAGAAAAACTAGCTCAGCCTATGAAAAAAGGGGATAAGACATTCTTCAGATATATAAATGAAAAAAGGAAATTAAAACAAGGAATAACTAAATTAAAAACAAAGGACGGAAGGTATGTAGAAGAGAATAAAGGGCTAGCCGACTGCCTTAATGAATACTTCTGTTCAGTTTTTACAAAAGAAAAAGGAGAAGGACCTCCACTAGAAAGAATGACTATTAAATCGTTTGATGCATGTATCTTTACAGAGGAAGATGTTCTAAGTTTGCTGTCTAAGGTGAAGACAGATAAGTCACAGGGGCCTGATGAGATACACCCAAAATTATTAAAAGAGCTTAGTGGTGAGCTGGCAAAACCGTTAACAGATTTATTTAACCAATCATTAGTAACAGGAGTCGTCCCGGAAGATTGGAAATTGGCAAATGTCGTGCCCATTCACAAGAAAGGTAGTAGGGAGGAATCGAGCAACTATAGACCAGTGAGTCTGACATCAATAGTAGGCAAATTAATGGAAACCCTATTAAAGGATAGGATTGTGGAACATCTAAAATCCCATGGATTGCAAGATGAAAAACAACATGGGTTTACTTCAGGGAGATCATGTCAAACAAATCTTATAGATTTTTTTGACTGGGTGAATAAAATAATAGACGGTGGAGGTGCAGTAGACATCACATATCTAGATTTTAGTAAGGCTTTTGACACTGTCCCACATAGAAGACTTATCAATAAACTGCAGTCATTGAGCATGGACTCCCATATTGTTGAGTGGATTAGGCAGTGGCTGAGTGACAGACAACAGAGGGTTGTAGTCAATGGAGAACATTCAAAACAAGGTCATGTTACCAGTGGGGTTCCACAGGGATCTGTACTGGGACCGATTTTGTTTAATATCTTCATAAGTGATATTGCAAAAGGCCTCGCTGGTAAAGTTTGTCTTTTTGCTGATGACACAAAGATATGTAACAGGGTTGATGTTCCTGGAGGGAAACGCCAAATGGAAAAGGATTTAGGAAAACTAGAAGAATGGTCAGAACTCTGGAAACTGAAATTTAATGTGGATAAGTGCAAGATAATGCACCTGGGGCGTAAAAACCCAAGGGCAGAATATAGAATATTTGACACAGTCCTGACCTCAGTATCTGAGGAAAGGGATTTAGGAGTAATTATTTCAGAAGACTTAAAGGTGGGAAGACAATGTAATAGAGCAGCACGAAATGCCAGCAGAATGCTTGGATGTATAGGGAGAGGTATAAGCAGTAGAAAGAGTGAAGTGCTCATGCCGCTGTACAGAACACTGGTGAGACCTCACTTGGAGTATTGTGCGCAGTACTGGAGGCCATATCTCCAGAAGGATATAGATACTCTAGAGAGAGTTCAGAGAAGAGCTACTAAACTAGTACATGGATTGCAGGATAAAACTTACCAGGAAAGGTTAAAGGACCTTAATATGTATAGCTTGGAAGAAAGAAGAGACAGAGGGGATATGATAGAAACTTTTAAATACATAAAGGGAATCAACTCGGTAAAGGAAGAGAGCATATTTAAAAGAAGAAAAACTACCACAAGAGGACACAGTTTTAAATTAGAGGGGCAAAGGTTTAAAAGTAATATAAGGAAGTATTACTTTACTGAGAGAGTAGTGGATGCATGGAATAGCCTTCCTGCAGAAGTGGTAGCTGCAAATACAGTGAAGGGGTTTAAGCATGCATGGGATAGGCATCAGGCCATCCTTCATATAAGATAGGGCCGGGGGCTATCCATAGTATTCAGTATATTGGGCAGACTAGATGGGCCAAATGGTTCTTATCTGCCGACACATTCTATGTTTCTATGTTTCTATGAGTGGTGGCACTGGGCACTGGCAGTAGTGGGCACAGTACACGCTGTGGGTCTGACACACACGCTTGCAGACAACTGCAATTATATTACAGTGATAAAATTGTTTTATTTTTTTAAATGCAAGCTACTGCGACACCAGATATGAGTGGTGCAACTGGGCACTGGCAGTAGTGGGCACAGTACACGCTGTGGGCCTGACACACACGCTTGCAGGCAACTGCAATTATATTACAGTGAAAAAATTGTTTTATTTTTTTAAATGCAAGTTACTGTGACACCAGATATGAGTGATGGCACTGGGCACTGGCAGTAGTGGGCACAGTACACGATGTGGGCCTGACACACACGCTTGCAGGCAACTGCAATTATATTACAGTGAAATTTTTTAAAATATTTTTTTAAATGCAAGCTACTGTGACACCAGATATCAGTGGTGCAACTGGGCACTGGCAGTAGTGGGCACAACACACGCTGTGGGCCTGACACACACGCTTGCAGACAACTGCAATTATATCACAGTGAGAAAATTGTTTTATTTTTTTAAATGCAAGCTACTGTGACACCAGAAATGAGTGGTGCAACTGGGCACTGGCAGTAGTGGTCACAGTACACGCTGTGGGCCTGACACACACGCTTGCAGGCAACTGCAATTATATTAAAGTGAATTTTTTTAAAAATTTTTTAAATGCAAGCTACTGTGACACCAGATATGAGTGGTGCAACTGGGCACTGGCAGTAGTGAGCACAGTACATGCTGTAGGCCTGACACAAACTCTTGCCGGCAACTGCAATTATATTACAGTGAAAAAAATGTTTTATTTTTTTAAAAGCAAGCTACTGTGACACCAGATATGAGTGGTGCAACTGAGCACTGGCAGTAGTGGGCACAGCACACGCTGTGGGCCTGACACACATGCTTGCAGGCAACTGCAATTATATTACAGTGAAAAAAAATTGTTTTATTTTTTTTAATGCAAGCTACTGTGACACCAGATATTAGTGGTGGCACTGGGCACTGGCAGTAGTGGGCACAGTACACGCTGTGGGCCTGACACACACGCTTGCAGGCAACTGCAATTATATCACAGTGAATTTTTTTAAATATTTTTTTAAATGCAAGCTACTGTGACACCAGATATGAGTGGTGCAACTGGGCACTGGCAGTAGTGGGCACAGTACACGCTGTGGGCCTGACACACACACTTGCAGGCAACTGCAAATATATGACAGTGAAATTATTATTTTTTTTTAAATGCAAGCTACTGTGACACCAGAATTGAGTGGTGGCACTGGGCACTGGCAGTAGTGGGCACAGTACACGCTGTGGGCCTGACACACACGCTTGCAGGCAACTGCAATTATATTACAGTGAAGAAAATTGTTTTATTTTTTTAAATGCAAGCTACTGTGACACCAGATATGAGTGGTGCAACTGGGCACTGGCAGTAGTGGCCACAGTACATGCTGTAGGCCTGATACAAACTCTTGCAGGCAACTGCAATTATATTACAGTGAAAAAATGGTTTTATTTTTTTAAATGCAAGCTACTGTGACACCAGATATGAGTTGGTGCAACTGGGCACTGGCAGTAGTGGGCACAGTTCACGCTGTGGGCCTGACACACACGCTTGCAGGCAACTGCAATTATATTACAGTGATTTTTATTAATTTTTTTTAAATGCAAGCTACTGTGTCACCAGATATGAGTGGTGCAACTGGGCACTGGCAGTTGTGGGCACAGTACACGCTGTGGGCCTGACACACACGCTGGAAGGCAACTGCAATTAGATTACAGAGAAAAAAAAAAAAGCAGACTGATGTACTCGCACTAAAAATGGCTTTTTGGGGTGCTGTCAGGACGCTATGCTTACAGCAGATCAGATGAGTCCTAGAGGACTGGAGTGGACACAGAACACTGACCTAGCTAACGATTTCCCTATTAAATCAGCAGCAGCTGCACTGTCCCTGCTCTCACTAACACTGCAGCTTCTGAATGAATCTAAGATGGATGCTGTCCTTGCTTTTTGATCGGAGGTGGGAGGGTCTGGGAGGGAGGGTATGCTGCTGATTGGCTGGAATGTGTCTGCTGACTGTGAGGTACAGGGTCAAAGTTTGCTCAATGATGGCGTATAGGGGACGGACCGAACATTGCATATGTTCGCCCGCCGCGGAGAACGCGAACAAGCGATGTTCGCCGGGAACTGTTCGCCAGCGAATAGTTCGGGACATCTCCAATGACAAATGCAGCAAAGGCCCCAAATGTAGGTTCTTGCACAAAATGGGTGTTTTTTTTAAACCCAGAATATAATTGCAGTATTTAAAGCTTGTATTTGACTGTGACAAATGCAGCAAAGGCCCCAGATGTAGGGTCTTGCACAAAATGGGTGTTTTTTTAAACCCAGAATATAACTGCTGTATTCAAAGCTTGTATTTGACTTTTACAAATGCAGGAGAGGCCCAAAATGTAGTGTCTTGCACAAAATGGGTGTTTTTTTAAACCCAGAATATAACAGCGGTATTTAATGCTTGTATTCGACTGTCAGAAATGCAGTGCAGGGCGCAAATGTACTTTTTAGCAAAAATAAATAAAAATTGTCCCCACAGAATCTAACAGATGGATTTACTTGGATTGTACTTTACAGAAAAAAATTTGAATATTTCACCCCCTGGGTCCCTGAACTCACAGACCGATTCCCTATATTATTTTGCCTTCCCCTGGCACATATGCAGTGCAAGTGCACTTAAAAAATTGGTATATGTTGCCCACTGAACTAAAAGAACAGGGTTAAATTATTGTCCCTGGCACATATGCTGTGTTGGTGCACTAAACTTGCTTAAAATGGCCGCCGACGCCCACCTAACTAACAGACGGACAAAAGTATTTTTCTTTGTCACTGGGCTCAGGGCAGGGTAAAAAAAAATTTGCACTGCACCCACAAAACAAAATCGCTGTAGATCGCTGAGTTAACAAGTTCTAGTAACAGATTCTTTCCTATTTTCTCCCTTACAGCAGCAGCAGCAAGCTATCCCTAGACAAGTAAGAGCAGAATGACGTGCAGCGCTACGCGACTCCAGCTTATATAGAGGCTGGGTCACATGCTGCACTGGCAAATCACAGCCATGCCATTAGTAGGCTTCTAAGTGCACAAGAGTTAAACGCTTGTTGATTGGCTACTCTGCAGCATTTCAAAAAGTGCCATTAAATCGCCGAATGCCGAATTTGAACCCAAACTTTTACTGAAAATTTTAGTTTCAGGGTCCAAAAATCCTAAAGTTTGGTACAAACCCGAACTTTACAGTTCGGGTTCGCTCAACCCTAGTCATCACACCTGCCTGGCCTGTCAATGAATGTGTAGAGGGTGTGGCAGTTGCAGAGAGTTGGCCCTGTTGCTCTAAGAGGCTAATTTACATATATTCAAATTGTATTTTTCTCAGCAATGCGGGCACATATGAATATAGCACCAACACAGATGCCTTCAGCTGCCAGGCGCACATGCAACAGGTACAAAACACCACTAAGCCACACCTCCGCTCAATATTAATAACAGATATCTTTATTAATGTCTCATTAAAACATATATGACAATAATTCACAATATAAATTTAAAAATGGATCTCATATGTGGCAACCAGGAGGTCGTCACCAGCAGCGCCAGTCAGTTTCTATCTACAGTACAGTCGTGGCCAAAAGTTTTGAGAATTAGATAATTATTGGAAATTGGAAAAGTTGCAGCTTAAGTTTTTATAATAGCAATTAGCATATACTCCAGAATGTTATGAAGAGTGATCAGATGAATTGCATAGTCCTTCTTTGCCATGAAAATTACCTTAATCCCAAAAAAAAATTTCCACTGCATTTCATTGCTGTCATTAAAGGACCTGCTGAGATCATTTCAGTAATCGTCTTGTTAACTCAGGTGAGAATGTTGACGAGCACAAGGCTGGAAATCATTATGTCAGGCTGATTGGGTTAAAATGGCAGACTTGACATGTTAAAAGGAAGGTGATGCTTGAAATCATTGTTCTTCCATTGTTAACCATGGTGACCTGCAAAGAAATGCGTGCAGCCATCATTGCGTTGCATAAAAATGGCTTCACAGGCAAGGATATTGTGGCTACTAAGATTGCACCACAATCAACAATTTATAGGATCATCAAGATCTTCAAGGAAAGAGGTTCAATTCTTGTTAAGAAGGCTTCAGGGCGTCCAAGAAAGTCCAGCAAGCTCCAAGATCGTCTCCTAAAGAGGATTTAGCTCCGAGATCAGAGTGCCACCAGTGCAGAGCTTGCTCAGGAATGGCAGCAGGCAGGTGTGAGTGCATCTGCACGCACAGTGAGGCGAAGACTTTTGGAAGATGGCCTGGTGTCAATAAGGCTAGCAAAGAAGCCACTTCTCTCCAAAAAACCATCAGGGACAGATTGATCTTCTGCAGTGTATATATATATATATATATATATATATATATGAAGGTAATAACAGAATTCAAGCAAATATTCTAAGTTGTCTTCCTCATCCTCATCAACACATTTGCACATGTCATTGATCATAGTGTGGTTGAGACCTACAAACCAGTAGAGACCCAAACTCCTCCATACATAAATCTAGGCAGACACAAGTCCATCCATATAAAAATAAGCAAGTGCAAAAATCTCTGGCATGTGCAGCATAATTTGAATAGCAGATCTACAATAGAACAGAGACAACAGTATGAAATTAAAGCAATAAGAAAAACAGACCGCATTGCTGGTGTGCCGCCTCCGCTTCCCCGACATACGTTTTGCTCTTGCTTCCTCCAAGGTATACTGATTAGTGCGGAGTTATTGCACATGCAACAGGCCAGCCAGTTTCATAGGTACAAATCTGCTGACAGATGCACTTTAAAGAATGGGTATCTATCAAAGTCCTCACAACACATATTTGTGGAAGTGTAGTGTGGCACGAACAAAGGAGATTTCTGAGGACCTCAGAAGAAGGGTTGTTGATGTTCATCAGGCTGGAAAAAGTTAGAAATCCATCTCTAAAGAGTTTGGCATCCACCAATCCACAGTCAGACTGATTGTATACAAATGGAGGAAAGTCAAGACCATTATTACCCTCCTCAGGAGTGGTCGACCAATAAAGATTGGCAGAACAAGACATGCAATATTTTGCAAGGTCACAAAGGAAGCCAAGGAAACCTCTATGCAGCCCAAGGCCTCTTGCACACGAACGTGTGCGGGTGGCAAATTGCGGGCGGCAATGCACGAACACCAACCGTGGGGCAGCCGCAACAGATCGCAGACCCATTCACTTTAATGAGTCCGCAATCCGCCCGTTCCGCAAAAAGATAGGACATGTTCTATCTTTTTGCAGAATGTAAAAAAAGTACGGGACGAAACCCCACAGAAGCACTCCGTAGTGCTTCCATAGGGTTCCGTTCCATGCTTCTGTTCTGCACCATTCCGCATCTCCAGATTTGCGGACCCATTCAAGTGAATGGGTAGGCATCTGTGATGCGGAATGCCCACGGAACTGCGCCCTTAAATTGTGGATCCGCAAATGCGGTCCGCAATACGGCCACGGAGAGCACATGTTTGTGTAAAAGAGGCCTAAGGCTTTTCTCACATTAATGTTCATGCATCCATCATCAGGAGGACACTAAACACCAGTCTTGTGCATGGCAGGACTGCTAAGAGAAAGCTGTTGCTCTCTAAAAGGAACAGTTTGCTACTGATCACCTGGACAAGTCAGAAGGCTACTGCAACAATGTTTTATGAACAGATTAGACCAAAATAGAGCTTTTGGTTTAAATGAAAAGGATTATTTTTGGAAAAAGGAAAACACTGCATTCCAGTATAAAAAACCTCATCTCATCTGTGAAACACAGTGGTGGTGGTAGTATCATGGTTTAGGGCTATTTTGATAAATCTGGGCCAGAACAGCTTGCCATCATTGATGGAACAATAAACTCTGTGCAAGTTCTAAAGGAAAGTATTAGGACATATGGGCATTAGCTGAATCTCAAGGTCTGCAACTATCTACACTTTTAGTGGGCTTCCTGGTCCCCAAAAACAGCATTCTAGCCTATGTCACTTTTCAGACTACACCTGCAGTTTTGGTGCGTTGTTGTTATTCTGAGCTCCTGGTTCTGACCACAGAAATTAGTAGAGCATGGGTGCAACAACAGCAATGGTGACACCCTCATTGCACTAAAGGCCTAATGTGCATATTAAGTAAAAGTAACATAACTGGGGAATGGGACCTTGGATGAACCAAAGAGAAACAGTGTTTTACTCAGGTGAATTGCTATGTGTCTATGCAAACACTTGGATAGGGAAGTCGCTGGTGACAGATTCCTTTTAAATACTTCTGCACACTTTTAGGGTTGATTTATATTTTCCAAAATATCTTCAGTACTGTACGTCTGTGACCTAATATAAATTCTGATGTAAAAAAAAGGGAAATATGATAAATCAGGATATCATTATCAAAGACCAAGCATGGAGACTACATTATGAACACTTCAGTTTTTATGGTGACAATAACAATATCATTTTCTGGTTAGAATATTGTAATTTTATTGTAGTATTTACCCCACTATCAATTTATTTGGAATCTGCTTTTATTTACAAGCCCATAAATTAGATGAATCCAGATATTTTAACAAACAAGCAATAGTTTTCTTTATAGTCAACAGCATTTCTTTTTTTATCATGCCCTGGAGAGATGAAATAGAATAGGCTATGATTAAGTAAGAAGATTTAGAGCTTAAGTAAAATAATTCTTAAATATTTATCTGTAATATAACTTCAAAGATAAAAACATACAGAAAATATTTTGGAAAACTATATGTTTATTCAAGCCAAAAGACAACATACTTCTGCAGCAAACCTGCTATATTACCGCAGATAAAGTGCTAAAAGATGTGTGAATATACAGTCGTGGCCAAAAGTTTTGAGAATGACAAAAATATTAGTTTTCACAAAGTTTGCTGCTAAACTGCTTTTAGATCTTTGTTTCAGTTGTTTCTGTGATGTAGTGAAATATAATTACACGCACGTCAAACGTTTCAAAGGCTTTTATCGACAATTACATGACATTTATGCAAAGAGTCAGTATTTGCAGTGTTGGCCCTTCTTTTTCAGGACCTCTGCAATTCGACTGGGCATGCTCTCAATCAACTTCTGGGCCAATTCCTGACTGATAGCAACCCATTCTTTCATAATCACTTCTTGGAGTTTGTCAGAATTAGTGGGTTTTTGTTTGTCCACCCGGCTCTTGAGGATTGACCACAAGTTCTCAATGGGATTAAGATCTGGGGAGTTTCCAGGCCATGAACCCAAAATGTCAACGTTTTGGTCCCTGAGCCACTTAGTTATCACTTTTGCCTTATGGCACGGTGCTCCATCGTGCTGGAAAATGCATTGTTCTTCACCAAACTGTTGTTGGATTGTTGGAAGAAGTTGCTGTTGGAGGGTGTTTTGGTACCATTCTTTATTCATGGCTGTGTTTTTGGGCAAAATTGTGAGTGAGCCCACTCCCTTGAATGAGAAGCAACCCCACACATGAATGGTCTCAGGATGCTTTACTGTTGGCATGACACAGGACTGATGGTAGCGCTCACCTTTTCTTCTCCAGACAAGCCTTTTTCCAGATGCCCCAAACAATCGGAAAGAGGCTTCATCGGAGAATATGACTTTGCCCCAGTCCTCAGCAGTCCATTCACCATACTTTCTGCAGAAGATCAATCTGTCCCTGATGTTTTTTTTGGAGAGAAGTGGCTTCTTTGCTGCCCTTCTTGACACCAGGCAATCTTCCAAAAGTCTTCGCCTCACTGTGTGTGCAGATGCGCTCACACCTGCCTGCTGCCATTCCTGAGCAAGCTCTGCACTGGTGGCACTCCGATCCCGCAGCTGAATCCTCTTTAGGAGACGATCCTGGCGCTTGCTGGACTTTCTTGGACGCCCTGAAGCCTTCTTAATAAGAATTGAACCTCTTTCCTTGAAGTTCTGGATGATCCTATAAATTGTTGATTGAGGTGCAATCTTAGTAGCCACAATATCCTTGCCTGTGAAGCCATTTTTATGCAACGCAATGGTGGCTGCACGCGTTTCTTTGCAGGTCACCATGGTTAACAATGGAAGAACAATGATTTCAAGCATCACCTTCCTTTTAACATGTCAAGTCTGCCATTTTAACCCAATCAGCCTGACATAATGATCTCCAGCCTTGTGCTCGTCAACATTCTCACCTGAGTTAACAAGACGATTACTGAAATGATCTCAGCAGGTCCTTTAATGACAGCAATGAAATGCAGTGGAAAGGTTTTTTTGGGATTAAGTTAACTTTCATGCCAAAGAAGGACTATGCAATTCATCTGATCACTCTTCATAACATTCTGGAGTATATGCAAATTGCTATTATAAAAACTTAAGCAGCAACTTTTCCAATTTCCAATATTTATGTAATTCTCAAAACTTTTGGCCACGAGTGTACACCTCAGTGTTAGCGCAGGCTATTATAGGCTGAGTGCTACACGGTGTGTGGACTCTGTTGAGCAGGGTGCCCAACTTACTAGCGCCCCAACAAGATGATTAGCGCCATCTATTGGCTTCATACTCTTATGACAAGACTAATAGTCTTGCCATAAGACTCATAGTCTATATAGTCTTGTCATAAGACTATGAAACCAATAGATGGCGCTGCTAATTACTCATGAACAGAGCCATCTATTGTTTTCATAGTCTTATGACAAGACTATGAAACCAATAGTTGGCGCTGTTCATGACTCTTATGACAAGACTATGAATTCAATAGATGGTGCTCTTCATGAGTAGTGTAGATCGCAAATATTCTAATAGCGAATTTTCCATGCAAATGGCTTTTCAGCTGAAAAACAAGGCAGATTCTGCTCATTTGCATGTCTTTCCCATATGCCCATGTTTGTGCAAATGAGTTTACATGACAAAACTGTATAGAAAGGTTATTGAATATTATGTTAGGACAATCAGTAAACTTTTTGTCACCCTAATGATATTGATCTAGGTGTGCAGGTCCACCCAAGCCATCCAACAGATATGAAGCAACTTTGAGGCTTACTGGTTCTCAGTCAGATGAGAGCTGCTTTGGAATTTCTCATAGTGTATAAGGCTGCCATTGTAAGGTATGCTGACTGTTATCTGTCTCATGGATAGATTGTTGGCTTGCACATAACTGGTTTTTGGCATATAGGCTTTGTGTGGTTGTCTATTGTATGTCATAGGTAATGGGAGTCCAAGATACATCCAGCCATCCTCCCAATGCTGTTTTCAAACTATTTTTGTGGGGTTCCCTTCAATTTTAAACTTTTTTTTTTTTGTTACCCAGACACACTTTTCCAGGGGCTGCCTGGGATTCTTCCATTGACTTTCATTGTGCTCGGGTGCACAGTAGAGCACCTGAGCACTTTGGTGCTCGATCAACACTAAAAACTTCATACTGTAATATGGGTGTAAACAAATTTGTCTTTTGCTATAATTTTCTTCAAGCTGTGTAAAGTCTGCTTAAAATATATAGTACCAGTAATTAGAACATCATATCTTCAGTTTGATTGTTTTAGAACCATTTCATTAAATATTTGAGCTTCCACATTACAAACAAAATAGGTCTCTAGTTTATATGTGAGAAGGCATGGGAACATAACTCCAAAACTACTGTAATTTCTTTGTCATGTCACTGTTCATTTTCCATAACTATATATAAATTCCTGAAATTTCAGCCATAGTTGAATGGAAAAACAGCTGTGTGAAAAGCTAATATAAAGGAAATTGTCCCCCCAGGTTACTATGATGACCTTATAAGAGACAAAGATAATAACAGAGTGAAAATAAAATATTAAATGTCAGTAAAAGGGTAGTAATTTTAATGGTGATGAGCAGCACCCTGGGAGAAGAAGGGAAAGCTTGAATAGGGTGTTGCCAACAGTGATATTACATTTACCTCTTTATTATATTTTATAATAAATGTATTCAGAACATTTCAAAGTGAGTTTGGCCCAGAAGATGTCTAAGAGGAGATATTTGGAGATGTTTCCAAGATTTTTACATTGATGACTAGAGATGAGCGAATCAAAGTTGACGAAGTGGAATTCCATCTGAATTTCAGGAAAAACTAGATTCGCACTGAATCCGTATTTCCTCACGCTTTGTGGTAACAAATCACATCTTTTCGTAAAATCGCTGCTGCACATGTTTGGACATGGAGCAAAGAACTCTGGGAACAAGGGATCACCCACAATGCCATGTATGCAGCCAATCAGCAGCCAGCCAGCCCTGTGATGTCACAGCCCTATAAATAGCCTCAGCCATTTTGGATACAGCCATTTTCCAGTGTACTTAGTGCAGGGAGAGACATTAGCGGGCGCTAGGGAAAGTTCTAGGAAGGACTTAAAAACTTTTATTTTGCTGAATAGAAGTTCAGGGAAAGATCATTAGAAGCGTAGGGAAAAGATAGGGAGGAATTATTTCACAGTATTGAAGCAGAAAAGGGTCCAATAGGGGAGTGTACAGCCTGGGTAATATGAACAATCCTATTATACCTTGCTGCACTGACTGGGGATCCAAATTGCCATTTCCTGCTTTCAGGTTTGCAATAGATGATACCTCTGTAATTCCAGCAATCCTTTCTTGTTATTGGGGGCCCAGTGCTATGTGATACAGCCCTTAACAGGGTGTATTACTACGAAATATTTCTACATCTTATTAAACTTTGTGCAGTGCAGTAATATGTTCTAAAGCCTTTTGTGGCAAGTATTAGTGGAAAAAATAAAGGCTTATTTGCCATTCAGCAGTGCAGTTACATGTTCTAAAGCAATTTTTGGTGTGTATTAGTGGAAAAAAATAAGGGCTTATTTGCCGTTCAGTGGTGCAGTTCTATGTTCTAAAGCCTTTTTTGTGGTGTACTACTGGAAAAAATAAGTGCTTATTTGCTGTTCAGCGGTGCAGTTATTTGTTCTAAAGCCTTTTTTGGGGTGTAGTAGTGGGGGGAAAAAGGGCTTATTAGTCATTGTGTGGTGACGAGAGAAAATTACAGCCTTTTTTGGTGTGTATTAGTAGAAAACAAAAAGTATTATTTGCCGTTAAGCGGTGTAATTATATGTTCTAAAAGCTTTTTTGGGGTGTATTAGTGGAAAAAAATAAAGGCTTGTTAGCCGTTGTGTGGTGAGGAGAGAAAATTACAGCCTTTTTTGGCATATATAAGTGGAAAAAAATAAGGGATTATTTGCTGTTCAGCGGTGCAGTTATATGTTCTAAAGCCTTTTTTGCGGTGTATTAGTTTAAAAAAAGGGCTTATTAGCCGTTGAGTAATGAAGTGAGAAAGTTACAACCTTTTTTGGCGTGTATTAGTGGAAAACAAAAAGTACTATTTGCTGTTCAGTGGTGCAGTTATATATTCTAAAGCCTTTTTTGGGGTGTATTAGTGGAAAAAAATAAGGGCTTATTTGCCGTTCAGCGGTGCAATTATATGTTCTACAGTCTTTTTTGGCATGTATAAGTGAAAAAAAATAAGGGCTTATTTGCTGTTCAGCAGTGCAGATATATGTTCTAAAGCCTTTTTTGGGGTGTATTAGTGGAAAAAAATAATGGCTTATTTGCCGTTCAGAGGTGCAGTTATATGTAGTGATGGACAAACATCGGCTGGCACGGTTCGCAAACACGAACGTGCATTCGCGATCAAATGTGATTATGTGGCTTGAGGTACATTAGGCGGTCACTGGATTTTTTTTTTAATGCAGGCCAGTACAGGCCCCAAAAATTAGGCATTCACCTGACAGAAAAGAGCTTGTGATGATGTGGCTGGAGGTACATTAGGCGGTCACTGGATAAAAATTTGACTGTAGGCTAGTACAGCCCCCAAAAATTAGGCATTCACCTTACAGAAAAGAACTCATGATGATGTGGCTGGAGGTACATTAGGCGGTCACTGGATGAAAATTTTACTGTAGGCCAGTGGAGTACAGGCCCCAAAAATTAGGCATTCACCTGACAGAAAAGAACTTGTGATTATGTGGCTGGAGGTACATTAGGCGGTCACTGGATAAACATTTTACTGTAGGCCACTGGAGTAGAGGCAGGCTGCATTACCGCGGTGTTCTGCTCCAGACTCGATGGAAACTAAGAGCAGACCGGTGCGGGCGGCGTGTGGAGCTCATTTTGTAATAATTTATTGTGGGCTTTCCAAATTTAAAATACCCCATTGTCAAAGGAAAATATTGCATTTAGACAAAGAACCTGCTGCTGTCAGAGGTGTCTAAGTTTATGTTTGGTGTTACCCCGGTTTGGTGGGGGCCCATTCCTGGGAACACATTCCTGCTGCAAACAAAGAACCTGCTGCTTTCGGTCCCTGCTGAGTTAGGCCGAGCTATGTGTAGGCCATATACTTGACCGTTACCATGTACCTGCTGCTGCTGTCTGTCCTGATCATGCTGAGTTATGTGTAGGCCTTATACTACAGTGTTACCATTTACCTGCTGCTGTCTGTACTGATCCTGCTGAGTTAGGCCCAGCTATATGTAGGCCTAATAATATAGCGTTACCATTTACCTTCTGCTGCCTGTCCTGTCCTGTTCTGCTGAGTTATGTGTAGGCCATATACTCGACCGTTACCATGTACCTGCTGCTGCTGTCAGTCCTGATTCTGATGAGTTTCCCTGGACTAAAGGGGCCTTACTGCAACCTTATCTGTTAATATTAGACAAAAACATAACAATTTTAAAAAACAAAAGCACATGTTAGAACTGAACAAAATATGTATTTACAATTTGGGAAACAAATATGCCTCTATGGCAATTTATTAAGTTTATCTTGAAGGTCCAAAAGCTCCTGGATTCTCTGATGGTGCTGCTTCTTTATCTGCTGCACCCTTCTGTCAAAAATCAGCTGCTGCTTCCTCTGCTGCTCCCGGAGTTCCTGCATTGATTTTAGGTGCTCCTGTTGCAGCAGCCTTATTAGTTTTTTTTTTTATTCAATTTGTACTGTTAGGATAAAAAAAAGTGAAAATTACTTGCAATTCAGATTAAGAGGCAATTAGTGCATTGGGTGGAGTACTTGTTAAAGCACTTCCGATTTACATCTCAATTTGTTAGTTTATGATATTTATGATGATAATATAGTTGGTTAATTAGTGATAGTTCAGTAGAGTATATATGTATAGGGTGTTTCCTGAATGGGGAGAAAATGGGGAACATATACTGGGGTGCATTTTGTCCTGTTTGCTGAAAAATACCCTTTCCAACACTTAAAATGTTCGTACGGAGGTGCTGTTTCCGAAAAGGGGTCAGTTGTTGGGGTTTTTAATTTCTGGGGACCTTAGAAATTTATTTAATGTGACATGGTACCTAATATAAATGTCTGCCAATTCAGGTCAGCCAAATCCATTTTTTGCTGTTTGACTCTAGAGTAGTGTTGATCGAGCACCAAAGTGCTAGGGTGCTCTGGCCGAACACATCGGAATGCTTGGGTGCTCTACCGAGCACCTGAGTATAATGGAAGTCAATGGGAGAAGTCAATGGGAGAACCTGGCATTAACCCCTTCCCGACCAGCGGGACGTGACTTGCCGTCCAGCGCAGTAATAGTCTGAAATAAAGTAATAAAAAAAAGTAAAAAAACTGTCTTTTCCCCTGATTTTATAATAAAAAATTGAAAAAAAAATGGAAAAAACACACATATTAGGTATCGCCACGTCCGTACCGACTGGCTCTATAAATATATATCACATGATCCACCCCATCCGATAAATAACATAAAAAAATAAAAATAAAAACTGTCTCAAAAAAATACATTTTGTCACCTTACATCACAAAAAGTGCAACACCAATCGATCAAAAAGGTGTATGTCCCACAAAATGGTACCAATAAAACCGTCACCTTATCCCGCAGAAAATGAGCCCCTACATAAAAAATTGCTAAAAAAAACAAAACTATAGCTCTCAAAACATGAGACAGTGAAACATAATTTTTTTGTGTCAAATATGCTATTATTGTGTTAAAGTGAAATTAAAAAAAAAGTATACATATTAGGTATCTCCGCATCCGTAACAACCAGCTCTATAAAAAATATATCACATGACCAAACCCCTCAGGTGAACACCGTAATAAAAAAAATATATAAAACTGTATAAAAAAAGCAATTTTTGTCACCTTACATCACAAAAATTGCAACACCAAGCAATCAAAAAGCCATATGCCCCCAAAAATTGTACCAATTAAGCAGTCATGTCATCCCGCAAAAAATGAGACCCTAACTAAGACAATCGGTCAAAAAATAAAAAAGATATCACTCTCAGACAATGGAGACACAAAAATATGATTTTTTTATTTTTTTATTCAAAACTGCTATTATTGTGCTAAAGTGAAATAAATTAAAAAAAAGTAGACATATAAGGTAATGCCGCGTCTGTAGCAACTTGCTCTATAAAAAATACCACATGACCTAACCCCTCAGGTGAACACCGTAAAAAAAATTAAATAAACACAGCTCTTCCTGAGGCTTGCTCTAAGTGGGCTTCTTATTAAGTGGAGTAAAAAAAAAGGAGTTCTAGTGCTGAGTGTGATTTTGTGGGAGTGATTGCAGGTGGCTGAGTGTGGTTTGAGATCCTTGAAAGTTTAGTTTTTGCATTTTAGTACTGCCATTTAAAACTTTTTTTTTCTCTGCTGGGTGTTGCCATTTAAACCCATTTTTTTTCTCTCTGCTTGATTAAGGGGAGTGGCCTGGGCAACCAGGTGCTATAAATTGAACCACTGAACTGTCCCTGGGCTTGTTCTTCCTGAGGCTTGCTCTACTAAGTGGGCTTCTTATTAAGTGGAGTTAAAAAAAAAATCGAGTTGGAAACTAAGGTTGGATATAGTTTCCTTGTGTGTTGTTGGCTTAATTCTAGGTAGTCCTTCAACTACAGCAGACAGGGTCTAATTCTAAATCATATTTACTGTTTTACTTTTTTACTGTTGTAATCCCCATTTAGTATGCGTTGCACAATTGACAACGCAGTCCAGTGCACATCTTGCATGATGTATGCAGTCCTGAAACTGCCGTTCGAGGGTGTATATGTTTGTTCAAGATGTGAGCAAATTACCCGTTTGGAATCGCAAATCGAGTCTCTAAACGGGCAAGTTGCAACACTGAGAGGCATTGACAATTTGCAAAAGAGTTTGCTTCTCACAGAGCAAGCACTCTTTGGGGTAGATGAGGGGGAGGGTGACAGAGAGGAGGCTGAGGAAAGTGAGGTAGCTAGCTGGGTAACAGTTAGAAAGTGGGGTAGAGGGAAGAGTGCCAGGGAGGCTAGCCCTGATCTGACACACCCCAACAAGTTTGCACGTTTGGCAGATGAGGGGGATGTCAGTCCAGGGACGGCACTGCTGCAGCCGGACACTTCCTCTGCCAGTCAGGGGAATGTCAGCTCCAGTAATCAGGGAACCAGGAGAGCAGGGCAGGCTAGACAGGTGCTGGTAGTGGGAGACTCCATTATTAGGGGAACAGATAGGGAAATCTCTCACAAAGACCGTGATCGCCGAACAATGTGCTATCTTCCTGGCGCTAGAGTTCGACACATCGCGGACCGGGTTGACAGATTACTGGGAGGGGCTGGAGAAGATCCAGCGGTCATGGTCCATATCGGAACCAATGACAAAGTTAGAGGTAGGTGGAGAGTCCTTAAAATGATTTCAGGGATTTAGGTCAAAAGCTTAAGGCAAGGACCTCAAAGGTAGTATTTTCCAAAATACTACCTGTACCACGAGCCACACAAGAAAGGCAGCGAGAGATTAGGGAGATTAACAAGTGGCTCAAGAACTGGTGTAGGAAGGAGGGCTTTGGGTTCCTGGAGAACTGGGCCGACTTTTCTATCGGCTACAGGCTCTATTGTAAGGACGGGCTGCACCTCAATGGGGAAGGGGCAGCTGTGCTGGGGAGAAAGATGGCTAGAAGGTTGGAGGAGTGCTTAAACTAGGGACTGGGGGGAAGGGAAATTACATTATAGGAGGGGAAGATAGGGCAGATAGAGACCGGGGGCAATGTAGTGGGACTGGGGGAGGAATGGAAGGAGGGACTAGAACAGTTCAGAAGGAAAGGTGTAGGGTAAATAATATTCATAAACCTCTCAAATGTATGTATACTAATGCCAGAAGCCTGACTAATATAACTGGGGAGCTGGAATTAGTGATGTGTGAGGAGAACTATGACATACCAAACTTCAAAAAAGCTACATTTAGCCAACTAAGAGAGGCCATAGGCCTAACTAACTGGGACAAAGTCCTCAAAAATAAAAATACAGCCACAAAATGGGATATCTTTTAAAACATCCTAAAATCTCATTGTCAGAGGTACATACCGTATGGGAATAAAAGGTTAAGGAACAAAAAGAAACCAATGTGGATAAATAGTGCTGTAAAGAAAGCAATAAATGACAAAAATAAAGCATATAAATTACTAAAACCGAAGGGTAGCACGGAAGCACTGAAAAACTATAAGTAAAAAAATAGAACATGTAAAAAACAAATAAAAGCGGCCAAACTAGAGACCGAGAGATTAATTGCCAAAGAGAGTAAAACTAACCCTAAAATGTTCTTCAATTATATAAATGTTAAAAAGTATAAATCTGAAGGTGTCGGCCCTTTAAAGAGTAATGAGGGTGGAGTCGCAGAGAGCGACGAGGAGAAAGCAAAGCTGTAAAATATTTTTTTATCCAATGTATTCACTGAGGAAAATAAACTGTCAGATGACATGCAGAATGTAAAAATAAATTCCCCATTAAAAGTGTCCTGTCTGACCCAGGAAGAAGTACATCAGCGACTTAAAAAGATTAAAATAGACAAATCGCCAGGACCGGATGGCATACACCCCCGTATCCTAAGGAAATTAAGTAATGTCATAGCCAGACCCTTATTTCTGATATTTGCAGACTCTATACTGACAGGGAATGTTCAACAGGATTGGCGCATGGCAAATGTGGTTCCAATATTCAAAAAGGGTCCAAAAACAGAGCCTGGAAACTATAGGCCGGTAAGTTTAACCACCTCCGGACCGCCTAACGCAGGATCGCGTTCCGGAGGTGGCAGCCCTGCGCAGAGTCACGCATATATGCGTCATCTCGCGATGGCCGAGATTTCCTGTGAACGCACGCACACAGGCGCGCGCGCTCACAGGAACAGAAGGTAAGCGAGTGGATCTCCAGCCTGCCAGCGGCGATCGTTCGCTGGCAGGCTGGAGATGTGTTTTTTTTAACCCCTAACAGGTATATTAGACGCTGTTTTGATAACAGCGTCTAATATACCTGCTACCTGGTCCTCTGGTGGTCCCCTTTGTTTGGATCGACCACCAGAGGACACAGGTAGCTCAGTAAAGTAGCACCAAGCAACACTACACTACACTACACCCCCCCGTCACTTATTAACCCCTTATTAGCCCCTGATCACCCCTGATCACCCCATATAGACTCCCTGATCACCCCCCTGTCATTGATTACCCCCCTGTCATTGATCAACCCCCTGTAAAGCTCCATTCAGACGTCCGCATGATTTTTACGGATCCACTGATAGATGGATCGGATCCGCAAAACGCATCCGGACGTCTGAATGAAGCCTTACAGGGGCGTGATCAATGACTGTGGTGATCACCCCATATAGACTCCCTGATCACCCCCCTGTCATTGATTACCCCCCTGTCATTGATTACCCCCCTGTAAAGCTCCATTCAGATGTCCGCATGATTTTTACGGATGCACTGATAGATGGATCGGATCCGCAAAACGCATCCGGACGTCTGAATGAAGCCTTACAGGGGCATGATCAATGACTGTGGTGATCACCCCATATAGACTCCCTGATCACCCCCCTGTAAAGCTCCATTCAGATGTCCGCATGATTTTTACGGATGCACTGATAGATGGATCCGATCCGCAAAACGCATCCGGACGTCTGAATGAAGCCTTACATGGGCGTGATCAATGACTGTGGGGATCACCCCATATAGACTCCCTGATCACCCCCCTGTCATTGATTACCCCCCTGTCATTGATCACCCCCCTGTCATTGATCACCACCCCTGTCATTGATCACCCCCCTGTCATTGATCACCCCTCTGTAAGGCTTCATTCAGACATTTTTTTGGCCCAAGTTAGCGGAATTTTATTTATTTTTTCTTACAAAGTCTCATATTCCACTAACTTGTGTCAAAAAATTAAATCTCACATGAACTCACCATACCCCTCACGGAATCCAAATGCGTAAAATTTTTTAGACATTTATATTCCAGACTTCTCCTCACGCTTTAGGGCCCCTAGAATGCCAGGGCAGTATAAATACCCCACATGTGACCCCATTTCGGAAAGAAGACACCCCCAGGTATTCCGTGAGGGGCATATTGAGTCCATGAAAGATTGAAATTTTTGTCCCAAGTTAGCGGAACGGGAGACTTTGTGAGAAAAAAATTAAAAATATCAATTTCCGCTAACTTGTGCCAAAAAAAAAAAATTTCTATGAACTCGCCATGCCCCTCATTGAATACCTTGGGGTGTCTTATTTCCAAAATGGGGTCACATGTGGGGTATTTATACTGCCCTGGCATTCTAGGGGCCCCAAAGCGTGAGAAGAAGTCTGGTATCCAAATGTCTAAAAATGCCCTCCTAAAAGGAATTTGGGCACCTTTGCGCATCTAGGCTGCAAAAAAGTGTCACACATCTGGTATCGCCGTACTCAGGAGAAGTTGGGGAATGTGTTTTGGGGTGTCATTTTACATATACCCATGCTGGGTGAGAGAAATATCTTGGTCAAATGCCAACTTTGTATAAAAAAATGGGAAAAGTTGTCTTTTGCCAAGATATTTCTCTCACCCAGCAAGGGTATATGTAAAATGACCCCCCAAAACACATTCCCCAACTTCTCCCGAGTACGGAGATACCAGATGTGTGACACTTTTTTGCAGCCTAGGTGGGCAAAGGGGCCCATATTCCAAAGAGCACCTTTAGGATTTCACAGGTCATTTACCTACTTACCACACATTAGGGCCCCTGGAAAATGCCAGGGCAGTATAACTACCCCACAAGTGACCCCATTTTGGAAATAAGACACCCCAAGGTATTCCGTGAGGGGCATGGCAAGTTCCTAGAATTTTTAATTTTTTGTCACAAGTTAGTGGAAAATGATGATTTTTTTTTTTTTTTTTTTCATACAAAGTCTCATATTCCACTAACTTGTGACAAAAAATAAAAACTTCCATGAACTCACTATGCCCATCAGCGAATACCTTGGGGTGTCTTCTTTCCAAAATGGGGTCACTTGTGGGGTAGTTATACTGCCCTGGCATTCTAGGGGCCCAAATGTGTGGTAAGGAGTTTGAAATCAAATTCTGTAAAAAATGACCTGTGAAATCCGAAAGGTGCTCTTTGGAATATGGGCCCCTTTGCCCACCTAGGCTGCAAAAAAGTGTCACACATCTGGTATCTCCGTACTCAGGAGAAGTTGGGGAATGTGTTTTGGGGTGTCATTTTACATATACCCATGCTGGGTGAGAGAAATATCTTGGCAAAAGACAACTTTTCCCATTTTTTTATACAAAGTTGGCATTTGACCAAGATATTTATCTCACCCAGCATGGGTATATGTAAAAAGACACCCCAAAACACATTCCCCACCTTCTCCTGAGTACGGAGATACCAGATGTGTGACACTTTTTTGCAGCCTAGGTGGGCAAAGGGGCCCATATTCCAAAGAGCACCTTTCGGATTTCACAGGTCATTTTTTACAGAATTTGATTTCAAACTCCTTACCACACATTTGGGCCCCTAGAATGCCAGGGCAGTATAACTACCCCACAAGTGTCCCCATTTTGGAAAGAAGAGACCCCAAGGTATTTCGTGATGGGCATAGTGAGTTCATAGAAGTTTTTATTTTTTGTCACAAGTTAGTAGAATATGAGACTTTGTAAGAAAAAAAAAAAAAAAAAAAATCATCATTTTCCGCTAACTTGTGACAAAAAATAAAAAGTTCTATGAACTCACTATGCCCATCAGCGAATACCTTAGGG
Organism: Bufo bufo; assembly: GCF_905171765.1. NCBI lineage: Eukaryota > Metazoa > Chordata > Amphibia > Anura > Bufonidae > Bufo > Bufo bufo. The sequence continues at coordinate 274,232,971 of NC_053392.1, read as the reverse complement.
TGTGTACTTTCCGAAATGGGGTCATTTGTGGGGTGTTTGTACTGTCTGGGCATTGTAGAACCTCAGGAAACATGACAGGTGCTCAGAAAGTCAGAGCTGCTTCAAAAAGCGGAAATTCACATTTTTGTACCATAGTTTGTAAACGCTATAACTTTTACCCAAACCATTTTTTTTTTTTACCCAAACATTTTTTTTTTATCAAAGACATGTAGAACAATAAATTTAGAGCAAAATTTATATATGGAACTCGTTTTTTTTGCAAAATTTTACAACTGAAAGTGAAAAATGTCATTTTTTTGCAAAAAAATCGTTAAATTTCGATTAATAACAAAAAAAGTAAAAATGTCAGCAGCAATGAAATACCACCAAATGAAAGCTCTATTAGTGAGAAGAAAAGGAGGTAAAATTCATTTGGGTGGTAAGTTGCATGACCGAGCAATAAACGGTGAAAGTAGTGTAGGTCAGAAGTGTAAAAAGTGGCCTGGTCTTTCAGGGTGTTTAAGCACTGGGGGCTGAAGTGGTTAACATCTGTTGTGGGTAAACAGTTTGAAGGTTTTCTGAGAGATGCTATCTTAGAGCATCTCAACGGAAATAAGCAAATAACATATCAGCATGGCTTCATGAGGGATCGGTCATGCCAAACTAATTTAATCAGTTTCTATGAGGAGGTAAGTTCTAGACTTGACAACGGCAAATCAATGGATGTCGTATATCTGGACTTCTCCAAAGCATTTGACACTGTACCACATAAAAGTTTAGTATATAAAATGAGACCGGGGGAAATGTAGTGGGACTGGGGGAGGAATGGAAGGAGGGACTAGAACAGTTCAGAAGGAAAGGTGTAGGGTAAAAAATATACATAAACCTCTCAAATGTATGTATACTAATGCCAGAAGCCTGACTAATAAAACTGGGGAGCTGGAATTAGTGATGTGTGAGGAGAACTATGACATAGTGGGAATAAATGTGACATGGCTGGATGATAGCTATGACTGGGCAGTTAATGTACAAGGCTACAGTCGGCTTAGAAAGGATCGTCAAAACCGGAGAGGGGGAGGGGTTTGCCTTTATGTAAAGTCTTGTCTAAAGCCCACACTCCGTGAAGATATAAGTGAGGGACATGAACATGTGGAGTCACTGTGGGTAGAGATACATGGAGCTAAAAACAACAATAAATTACTAATAGGAGTTTACTATAAACCACCTAATATACCAGAGTCCACAGAAAATCTACTACTAAACGAGATAGACGAGGCGGCAAATCATAATGAGGTGGTTATTATGGGGGACTTAAACTACCCAGATATAGACTGGGAAACTGAAACTTGTATATCTCATAAGGGAAACAGGTTCTTGGCAATAACCAAAGACAATTACCTCTCCCAACTGGTTCAGGACCCGACTAGAGGGACGGCCATACTGGACTTAGTATTAATCAATATGCCTGACAGAACAACAGACGTACAGGTTGGGGGACACCTAGGAAATAGTGACCATAAAGTAATAACCTTCCAATTATCATTCAAAAGAGCGTTTCTAAAGGGAGGAACAAAAATACCAAACTTCAAAAAAGCTAAATTTAGCCAACTAAGAGAGGCCATAGGCCTAACTAACTGGGACAAAGTCCTCAAAAATAAAAATACAGCCACAAAATGGGATATCTTTTAAAACATCTTAAAATCTCATTGTGAGAGGTACATACCGTATGGGAATAAAAGGTTAAGGAACAAAAAGAAACCAATGTGGATAAATAGCGCTGTAAAGAAAGCAATAAATGACAAAAAGAAAGCATATAAATCACTAAAACAGAAGGGTAGCACGGAAGCACTGAAAAACTATAAGTAAAAAAAATTGAACATGTAAAAAACTAATAAAAGCGGCCAAACTAGAGACCGAGAGATTAATTGCCAAAGAGAGTAAAACTAACCCTAAAATGTTCTTCAATTATATACAGTTGTGTTCAAAATTATTCAACCCCCAATGCTGTAAAGGGTTTTAGGGAATTTAATGTACATTTGTAATTGTGTTCAGAATGAAATCTTACAAGGACTTTTTAAAGAACCAAATGCAACTAAAATGACATCAATTGTTTTTGTAATACAGTATTAAATGTTTTTTTTGTGATTTCTTCATTGACACAATTATTTAACCCCTTAAAGACTACCACTCTTAAGAACAGAGGTTCATTTAAGTGTTTTCGATCAGGTATTGAAAACACCTGTGGATGTCAAGGAGCAGCAATCAAGCATAATAAGCACCAATTAGGCAGATTTAAAAGGACTGTGATACTCAGCTCCTTCTAGACATTTACTGGTGTGTTTACAAACATGGTGAAGTCAAGAGAATGGTCCAGGAAGACAAGAGAAGAGGTGATTTCTCTTCACAGGAAGGGCAATGGCTATAAGAAGATTTCAAAGATGTTAAACATACCAAGAGACACCATAGGAAGCATCATTCGCAAATTCAAGGCAAAGGGCACTGTTGAAACGCTACCTGGTCGTGGCAGAAAGAAGATGCTGACTTCGGACTGCTGTGCGCTACCTGAAGCGTAAAGTGGAGAAAAGTCCCCGTGTGACTGCTGAGGAACTGAAAAAAGATTTGTCAGATGTGGGTACTGAAGTTTCAGCTCAGACAATAAGGCGCACACTGCGTAATGAAGGCCTCCATGCCAGAACTCCCAGGCGCACCCCCTTGCTGTCTCCAAAGAATAAGAAGAGTCGACTGCAGTATGCCAAACGTCATGTGGACAAACCACAAAAGTTTTGGGATAGTGTTCTGTGGACTGATGAAACAAAATTAGAACTGTTTGGGCCCATGGATCAACGCTATTTGGAGGAGGAAGAACAAGACCTATGAAGAAAAGAACACCTTGCCTACTGTGAAGCATGGCGGGGGGTCAATCATGCTTTGGGGCTGTTTTGCTTCTACAGGTACAGGGAAGCTTCAGCGTGTGAAAGGTACCATGAATTCTCTTCAGTACCAGGAGATATTGGATGAAAATGTGATGCAGTCCGTCACAAACCTGAGGCTTGGGAGACGTTGGACCTTTCAACAGGACAATGATTCCAAGCATACCTCCAAGTCCACTAGAGCATGGTTGCAGATTAAAGGCTGGAACATTTTGAAGTGGCCATCGCAGTCACCAGACTTAAATCCGATTGAGAACCTCTGGTGGGACTTAAAGAAAGCAGTTGCAGCGTGCAAGCCTAAGAATGTGATTGAACTGGAGGCTTTTGCCCATGAAGAATGGGCGAAGATACCCGTAGATCGCTGCAAGACACTTGTGTCAAGCTATGCTTCACATTTAAAAGCTGTTATAACTGGAAAAGGATGTTGTACTAAGTACTAAGATTGAATGTCACTTGGGGGTTGAATAAAACTGATAATGATGTGAGCACAGAAAATACATTTGTGGTTATTTCATTATAAATGTTATGTTATATTTGTCTGACTTACAAGTGCCTCTTTGATTTAATTGTAAACAAGATGACTGAAATGATCAAAATCAATGTCAAACTGGCCAAAACACTCAATTTCAGTAGGGGTTGAATAATTTTGAACACAACTGTAAATGTTAAAAAGTATAAATCTAAAGGTGTCGGCCCTTTAAAGAGTAATGAGGGTGGAGTCGCAGAGAGCGACGAGGAGAAAGCAAAGCTGTAAAATATTTTTTTATCCAATGTATTCACTGAGGAAAATAAACTGTCAGATGACATGCAGAATGTAAAAATAAATTCCCCATTAAAAGTGTCCTGTCTGACCCAGGAAGAAGTATATCAGCGACTTAAAAAGATTAAAATAGACAAATCGCCAGGACCGGATGGCATACACCCCCGTATCCTAAGGAAATTAAGTAATGTCATAGCCAGACCCTTATTTCTGATATTTGCAGACTCTATACTGACAGGGAATGTTCAACAGGATTGGCGCATGGCAAATGTGGTTCCAATATTCAAAAAGGGTCCAAAAACAGAGCCTGGAAACTATAGGCCGGTAAGTTTAACATCTGTTGTGGGTAAACAGTTTGAAGGTTTTCTGAGAGATGCTATCTTAGAGCATCTCAACGGAAATAAGCAAATAACATATCAGCATGGCTTCATGAGGGATCGGTCATGCCAAACTAATTTAATCAGTTTCTATGAGGAGGTAAGTTCTAGACTTGACAACGGAAAATCAATGGATGTCGTATATCTGGACTTCTCCAAAGCATTTGACACTGTACCACATAAAAGTTTAGTATATAAAATGAGACCGGGGGAAATGTAGTGGGACTGGGGGAGGAATGGAAGGAGGGACTAGAACAGTTCAGAAAGAAAGGTGTAGGGTAAAAAATATACATAAACCTCTCAAATGTATGTATACTAATGCCAGAAGCCTGACTAATAAAACTGGGGAGCTGGAATTAGTGATGTGTGAGGAGAACTATGACATAGTGGGAATAACTGAGACATGGCTGGATGATAGCTATGACTGGGCAGTTAATGTACAAGGCTACAGTCGGCTTAGAAAGGATCGTCAAAACCGGAGAGGGGGAGGGGTTTGCCTTTATGTAAAGTCTTGTCTAAAGCCCACACTCCGTGAAGATATAAGTGAGGGACATGAACATGTGGAGTCACTGTGGGTAGAGATACATGGAGCTAAAAACAACAATAAATTACTAATAGGAGTTTACTATAAACCACCTAATATACCAGAGTCCACAGAAAATCTACTACTAAACGAGATAGACGAGGCGGCAAATCATAATGAGGTGGTTATTATGGGGGACTTAAACTACCCAGATATAGACTGGGAAACTGAAACTTGTATATCTCATAAGGGAAACAGGTTCTTGGCAATAACCAAAGACAATTACCTCTCCCAACTGGTTCAGGACCCGACTAGAGGGACGGCCATACTGGACTTAGTATTAATCAATATGCCTGACAGAACAACAGACGTACAGGTTGGGGGACACCTGGGAAATAGTGACCATAAAGTAATAACCTTCCAATTATCATTCAAAAGAGCGTTTCTAAAGGGAGGAACAAAAATACCAAACTTCAAAAAAGCTACATTTAGCCAACTAAGAGAGGCCATAGGCCTAACTAACTGGGACAAAGTCCTCAAAAATAAAAATACAGCCACAAAATGGGATATCTTTTAAAACATCCTAAAATCTCATTGTGAGAGGTACATACCGTATGGGAATAAAAGGTTAAGGAACAAAAAGAAACCAATGTGGATAAATAGCGCTGTAAAGAAAGCAATAAATGACAAAAAGAAAGCATATAAAATCACTAAAACAGAAGGGTAGCACGGAAGCACTGAAAAACTATAAGTAAAAAAATAGAACATGTAAAAAACAAATAAAAGCGGCCAAACTAGAGACCGAGAGATTAATTGCCAAAGAGAGTAAAACTAACCCTAAAATGTTCTTCAAATATATAAATGTTAAAAAGTATAAATCTGAAGGTGTCGGCCCTTTAAAGAGTAATGAGGGTGGAGTCGCAGAGAGCGACGAGGAGAAAGCAAAGCTGTAAAAAAAAAAATTATCCAATGTATTCACTGAGGAAAATAAACTGTCAGATGACATGCAGAATGTAAAAATAAATTCCCCATTAAAAGTGTCCTGTCTGACCCAGGAAGAAGTACATCAGCGACTTAAAAAGATTAAAATAGACAAATCGCCAGGACCGGATGGCATACACCCCCGTATCCTAAGGGAATTAAGTAATGTCATAGCCAGACCCTTATTTCTGATATTTGCAGACTCTATACTGACAGGGAATGTTCCACAGGATTGGCGCATGGCAAATGTGGCTCCAATATTCAAAAAGGGTCCAAAAACAGAGCCTGGAAACTATAGGCCGGTAAGTTTAACATCTGTTGTGGGTAAACAGTTTGAAGGTTTTCTGAGAGATGCTATCTTAGAGCATCTCAACAGAAATAAGCAAATAACATATCAGCATGGCTTCATGAGGGATCGGTCATGCCAAACTAATTTAATCAGTTTCTATGAGGAGGTAAGTTCTAGACTTGACAACGGCAAATTAATGGATGTCGTATATCTGGACTTCTCCAAAGCATTTGACACTGTACCACATAAAAGTTTAGTATATAAAATGAGAATTCTTGGACTGGGAGAAAAATTCTGTATGTGGGTAAGTAACTGGCTCAATGATAGAAAACAGAGGTTGGTTATTAACGGTACACACTCAGATTGGGTCACTGTCACTAGTGGGTTACCTCAGGGGTCAGTATTGGGCCCTATTCTCTTGAATATATTTATTAATGATCTTGTAGAAGGCTTGCATAGTAAAGTATCAATTTTCGCAGATGACACTAAACTGTGTAAAGTAATTAACACTGAAGAGGACAGTATACTACTACAGAGGGATCTGGATAGATTGGAGGCTTGGGCAGATAAGTGGCAGATGAGGTTTAACACTGACAAATGTAAAGTTATGCACATGGGAAGGAATAATGCAAGTCACCCGTACATACAAAATGATAAAACACTCGATAACACTGACATGGAAAAAGATCTAGGAATTTTAATAAACAGCAAACTAAGCTGCAAAAACCAGTGTCAGGCAGCTGCTGCCAAGGCCAATAAGATAATGGATTGCATCAAAAGGGGCATAGATGCCCGTGATAAGAACATAGTCCTACCACTTTACAAATCGCTAGTCAGACCACACATGGAGTACTGTGTACAGTTCTGGGCTCCTGTAAACAAGGCAGACATAGCAGAGCTGGAGAGGGTCCAGAGGAGGGCAACTAAAGTAATAACTGGAATGGGGCAATTACAGTACCCTGAAAGATTATCAAAATTAGGGTTATTCACTTTAGAAAAAAGATGACTGAGGGGAGATCTAATTAATATGTATAAATATATCAGGGGTCAGTACAGAGATCTATCTCGTCATCTATTTATCCCCAGGACTGTGACTGTGACGAGGGGACATCCTCTGCGTCTGGAGGAAAAAAGATTTGTACACAAACATAGAAAAGGATTATTTACGGTAAGAGCAGTGAGACTATGGAACTCTCTGCCTGAGGAGGTGGTGATGGTGAGTACAATAAAGGAATTCAAGAGGGGCCTGTATGTATTTCTGGAGCGTAATAATATTACAGGCTATAGCTACTAGAGAGGGGTCGTTGATCCAGGGAGTTATTCTGATTGTCTGATTGGAGTCGGGAAGGAATTTTTTATTCCCCTAAAGTGGGGAAAATTGGCTTCTACCTCACAGGGTTTTTTTTTTGCCTTCCTCTGGATCAACTTGTAGGATAACAGGCCGAACTGGATGGAAAAATGTATTTTTTCGCCCTTATGTACTATGTTACTATGTTACAGTGCCAAAAAAGCTATTTTTTATCACCTTACATCACAAAAATTGCAACACCAAGCGATCAAAAATGCATATGCCTCCCAAAATAGTGCCAATAAAACTGTCACCTCATCCCACAAAAAAGGAGACCCTAACTAAGACAATCGGTCAAAAAAGAAAAAAGCTATGGCTCTCAGACTAAAACATAATTTTTTGGGTTTCAAAAATGCTATTATTGTGTAAAACTTAAATAAATAAGAAAAAGTAAGCCTATTAGGTATTGCCACGTCCATAAAGATCTGCTCTATAAAAATATCAGATGACCTAACCCCTCAGCTGAATGCTGGAAAAATAAATAAATAAAAACTGTGCCAAAATTACCAATTTTTTGGTCACCTTGCCCCATAAAGTGTAATAATGAATGGTCAAAAAATCTAATGTACCCAAAATAGGTACCAATAAAAACATCAAGTCTTCCTGCAAAAAATGAGCCCCTGCACAAGACAATCGGCGAAAAAAGTAAAAAAATATGGCTTTTAGAAAATGGAGACACAAAAACCTACTTTTTTTTTCAAAAATGCTTTATTATGTAAAACTGAAACAAACAAACAAAGAAAGTAGATATATTTGATTATCATTGCGTCCGTAACAACCTTCTCTATAAAAAATAGCACATGATCTACCCTGTTAGATGAATGTTGTAAAAAATAAAAACGTTGCCAAAACAACAATTTTTTTGGTTACCTTGCCTCACAGAAAACGTAATATAGAGAAATTTAAAATCACATATACCCCAAAATAGTACCAATAAAACTGGCAACTTATCCCCTAGTTTCCAAAATGGGGTTACTTTTTGTGAGTTTCTACTGTAAGGGTGCATCAGGTGGGCTTAAAATGGGACATGACATCTAAAAACCAATCAAGCAAAATCTGCCTTCCAAAAACCATATTGCGTTCCTTTTCTTCTGCGCCCTTCAGTGCACCATTACATCAGTTTACAACCATATGTGGGGTGTTTCTGTAAATCGCAGAATCAGGGTACTAAATATTGAGTTTTATTTGGCTGCTAACCCTCGATGTGTTAAAGAATTTTTTTTTTATTAAAATGGAAAATCTGCCAAAAAAGTGAACTTTTGAATCTCTATTTTCCTTTAATTCTTGTGGAACACCTAAAGGGTTAATAAAGTTTGTAAAATCAGTTTTAAGTAGCTGGAGGAGTGTAGTTTCTATAATGGGGTAATTTTTGCGGGGGTTTCATTATGTAAGCCCCACAAAGTGACTTCAGATCTGAACTGGTCCTTAAAAAGTGGGTTTTGGAAATTTTCTTAAAAATTTTAAGAATTGCTTCTAAAATTCTAAGCCTTCTAACGTCCTAAAAAATAAAATGACATTTACAAAATGATGCCAGCAAAAAGTAGACATATGGGGAATGTTAAGTAATACATATTTTATGAGATAACACTTTCTGTTTTAAAAGCAGAGAGGTAAAATATGTTGACTCAAATTTGTGACTGTCATGAAGTACATTGTGTCACGAGAAAACAATCTCAGAATGGCTTGGATAAGTAAAAGCGTTCCAAAGTTATTACCACATATAGTGACACATGTCAGATTTGCAAAAAATGGCCTAGGCAGGAAGGTGAAAACTGGCCTGGGGTAGAAAGGGTTAAAGCAGGCACCCCCTGCTCTGAAGAGAGGAGGGTGCCTGGTTCATAGGAAAAGGTCAGAAATTTATGGAAACACCACCAAAATGGTTCGTGAACAGCATGGGGAGGATGTCTGGATGCATCTTGGACTCCCATGTCGCTGCTGGGAACGATGTTGTAAGAGTAGTATGCCACTTTTACAGACTGACAATAATACGCACAAAACCAAAGATAAAATCGATTTTATAGAAAAAATTGTTAGGAAACATTCTTTTCTGTATATTTACTTATATATAAAGTGCAAATGCTTCCAAAAATTACAAGGAAGAGGCACTCCGATACAACCTGTATATCACATAAAGGAGGGCCTTATTCACATTGTGGTACAATTGTTCATAGTAGTGGGACTCATAAACTCATAAAGCCTATGCACTAAGTGAAAGGGCGGCCAAAAATTACAAGAAACCGCCACTCCAATACACCATTCGGATGTCTGCCTTATCAACTTTTGATGTTATTTTAAGTGCAAACCATGGTGACCACGGGTAACGGTGAATCAGTGTTCGATTCCGGAGAGGGAGCCTGAGAAACGGCTACGTCTACCACATCCAAGCAAGGTAGTATGCATGCAAATTACCTATTAGGCTGACCTTCTAAAACATTATATGCGAGGGCATGCGGATGAGCTGACCCTGTAAAAAATTATATGCGAGGGCCTGCTGGTGAGCTGACCCTGTAAAAGATTTTAGGTGCGAGCCTGCAGGTTAGCTGACCCTGTAAAAGATTGTAGGTGAGGGCCTGCTGGTGAGCTCACCGTCTAAAAGGTTGTAGATGAGAGCCTGCAGTTGAGCTGAGCTTCTAAAACATTATTTGCGAGGGCCTGCAGATGTGCTGACCCTGTAAAAAATTGTAGGTGAAGGCCTGATGGTGAGCTGACCCTGTAAAAAATTATATGCTAGGGCCTGCTGGTGAGCTGACCCTATAAAAGGTTGTAGGTTAGGGTCTGTAGGTGAGCTGACCCTCTTAAAAATTATATGCGAGGGCCTTCAGGTGAGATGACCCTGTAAAAGATTTGAGGTGCGGGCCTGCTGGTGAGCTGACCCTGTAACAAATTATATGCGAGGTCTTGCTGGTGAGATTACCCTGTAAAACATTATATGCAAGGGTCTGCTGGTGAGCTGACCTTCTAAAATATTATATGCAAGGGCTTGCTGGTGAGCTGACCCTGTAAAACATTATATGCAAGGGTCTGCTGGTCAGCTGACCTTCTAAAATATTATATGCGAGGGCCTGCAGCTGAGCTGACCCTGTAAAACATTATATGCGAAGGGCATACTGTATATGCGAGGGCATTATATGCGATGAATAAGCATGTTGATATGATGGAAGAGGAGAAGGAGGATGAGAAAAGGAAGATTCAACCATACCCTTGTTTGTGGTGGAAGGGATGCATGAGAATACAGTGTATTCAGTACATTATAAAAAACACATTTAAAGTGCCTTTATGTTCATCAGCTTTCCTCTGGTGGAGTCGAGAAGTCATGGTCAGTCCAGGCCTTGTTAATTTTTTTAAGAGTCAACCTGTCAGCATTTTAGGTTGACAGGCGGATACGCTTATCTGTTATAATGCCACCAGCAGCACTAAATACCCACTCAGACAAAACACTGACAGCAGGACAGGCCAGTACCTCCAAGGCGTAGAGCGCCAGTTCATGCGACGTGTCCAGTTTAGACACCCAGTAGTTGTAAGGCACTGAGGGATCATTGAGGACGCTGACACGGTCTGCTATGTACGCCTTCACCATCTTCCAAAATGTTTCCCTTCTTGTGACATTAGGCCATGCATCAGGGTGAGGGTGCTGGCGGGGTGTCATGAAACTGTCCCAGGCTTTGGAGAGTGTTACCCTGCCTCTGTTGGAACTGCTGTGTGTTCCCCTTGTCTCCCCTCCTCGGTTGGAACTACGGACTCTGCAGCCAGCTGTCACCGCCACTTCTGTGAGAAGGTCTGGCAGACGTTCTTCTCTACCTCTTGTATGATGTTCTTTGTTTTGGTTTCACTTTCTCATCTCCTTTCCTTCTGCCAGGTGTCACTTATTTAGACATAATCGTCTTCCTTTATATTCCCTCTCATACTGCCTCACTTTGCGGTTTATACTACTTCCTGGATGAAGTGTTCACTGCTGGAGGCTGCGTCTGCTGTTTGCTCACATAAGTCCTTTACATTATTGTGTTTGCTTGCTGGCTTGATTCTAGGTGACCCTGACTCCCTCAGTATTAAGTGCGGGGAGCCGGTGGTCGTGTCCCCTCACTATTATAGGGTTTTCAGGTGTCACACAGGCTTAGGTATTTGGGCATGCAATCATCTACCATCGAGACCCTTGTATGTGCATAGCAGTCAGGGAGAGCTCTTAGGGTTTTATAGGGCTCACCTAATAGCTCCTTAGTTTGGGATCAAGCCAGTCGCTCGTTTATTTATAAGTTCCAGCTATCTGCAAATCTCATCCATGACATTATAAACAGCCATAACCGTCTTAAGCATGGATCCGGTTTCAGCCTTGATTGACCGCATGCAAGGTCTTTCGCTGGAGGTAGCAGATCTCCGTAAAACTGTGTCTCAGTTTCAGGTGACAGGTTCTGCTGGCATTCATGGAGTTTGTTCCAAGCCTAAGATCTCGCTTCCGGATACGTTCTTCGGGGGTAGTGAGAATTTTGTTCGCTTTAGAGAGACTTGAAAACTCAATTTTCGCCTACTTCCCCATTCCTCTGGTGATGAGGAGCAGAGGGTGGGGATCATCATCTCGCTGCTCAGGGATAATGCTCAGTCTTGGGCCTTTTCGCTGCCGGTGGGGGCACGGCCCCTCCGATCGGTGGATGAATTTCTTGTAGCCCTGGGGCAGATATATGATGACCCGGATCGTATTGCTCTGGCTGAATCTAAACTGCGTTTTTTATGCCAGGGTAAACAGTCCGCAGAGATATATTGTTCTGAATTTCGGAGATGGGCAGCTGATACTGGTTGGAATGATGCTGCACTCCGAAGTCAATTTTGCCATGGTCTTTCGGAAAGATTGAAAGATGCATTCACTTTTCATGAGAGACCAGCGTCCTTAGAGTCAGCCATGTCTCTAGCTGTTCGTATTGACAGGCGTCTTAGAGAGAGAGAGGAGACTACTCTTTCCTGTCATATTCAGCCCAAGGACAGTGGGGCTGTCTCATTCAGTGCGCAGGGATCTCAGTCTGTCTCAATCCCCTCTGAGGAGGAGGCCATGCAGCTGGTTTTGCTTGCCTCTGATAGTAGAGGATTCAGCTCTCAGAGTAGGGTTTGTTTCTGCTGTGGGGGTATAAATCATTTAGCTAATGTTTGCCCCTCTAGGAGATTCATGAAGTTTTCTGAGGGTAATAAAAACAAAACAAAACAAAAAAAAAACTCTAAAAACTTTCCATTTGCTACTATTGGCAAGGTTGATACGGAAATTGAAGGTTTGCCGTTTGCTTGTAGTTCCCGTTTTCTCCTACCTGCCAGGGTGGCGCTAGATAGCAAGAACATTGTTTGCGAGATTTTTGTAGATAGTGGAGCAGCTGTCAATCTCATTGATAATCAATTTGCAACAATGCATGGTTTCCAGGTATGCACTTTGGAAAAGGATATACCTGTTTTTGCTATCGATTCCGCTCCACTTTCCCAAAGATCGTTAAAGGGCATAGTACACAATATCAGTTTGACTGTGGGTGACGCTCATGTTGAGGATATGTCATGTTTCGTCTTAAATGGATTACCTACTCCTCTAGTGTTGGGGCTACCCTGGCTCACTAAACATAATCCCACCATTGATTGGCAAGCAAGGCAAATAAATGGTTGGAGTGAGTTTTGCAGAGAGAATTACTTCACGGCATCTCTTTCAGAGGTTTCTACCAAGACTGTGCCATCTTTTCTCTCTGAATTTTCGGATGTGTTTTCCGAGAGTACGACTGCCCTATTAATCTCATCCCAGGCGCCAAGCTGCCAAAATCACGTCTATACAATCTCTCCCAACCTGAAAGGGTCGCTATGCGTACTTATATCTCTGAGAGCCTGAGAAAGGGACACATCCGACCCTCAAAGTCGCTTGTTGCCGCTGTTTTTTTTTTTTTGTTAGGAAAAAAAGATGCTTCTTTAAGACCTTGTCTGGATTTCAGGGAGCTGAACCGTATCACGATTCGTGACCCATATCCGCTTTCTCTGATCCCGGACCTGTTTAACCAGATTGTTGGGGCTAAAGTTTTTTCTAAGTTGGATTTAAGAGGGGCATACAACCTAGTCTGGGTCAGGCAAGGGGAAGAATGGAAGACGGCCTTCAATACCCCTGAGGGTCATTTCGAAAATTTGGTTATGCCCTTTGGTTTGATGAATGCTCCGGCTGTCTTCCAACATTTTGTGAACAGCATTTTTTATCATTTAATGAGGAAATTTGTACTGGTGTATATAGATGACATTTTGATTTTTTCTCCTGATTTCAAGACTCATCGGGACCACCTATGTCAGGTCTTGCTGATTCTGCGGGAGAATAAATTGTACGCTAAACTGGAAAAATGTGTGTTTGCGGTTCCGGAGATACAATTTCTTGGTTTTCTTCTCTCAGCTTCTGGTTTTCGGATGGACCCTGAGAAGGTCCGCGCTGTGCTTGATTGGGAGCTTCCTGAGAATCAGAAGGCGCTAATGCGGTTTTTGGGTTTTGCCAATTATTACAGAGAGTTCATTTTGAATTATTCCTCTGTTGTTAAGCCACTCACTGATATGACTAAAAAGGAAGTGGATTTTTCCTTGTGGTCGGTAGATGCGCTTAAAGCCTTTTCTACAATTAAAGAGAGTTTTGCTTCCGCTCCCATTTTGGTACAACCTGATGTCTCTCTACCTTTTATTGTTGAGGTGGATGCTTCTGAGGTGGGTGTGGGTGCGGTCTTGTCTCAGGGTCCCTCTCCTACCAAATGGTGACCGTGTGCCTTTTTCTCAAGGAGACTATCATGTGCAGAGAGAAATTACGATGTGGGAGATAGGGAGTTGTTGGTCATCAAATTAGCTTTTGAGGAATGGCGCCATTGGTTAGAGGGAGCCAGACACCCTATTACCGATTTTACCGACCATAAGAATCTGGCCTACTTGGAATCGGCCAAGCGTCTGAACCCGAGACATGCCAGATAGTCTTTGTTCTTTTCTAGGTTTAATTTTGTGGTTACGTTCCGCCCTGGGGTTAAAAATGTGAAGGCGGATGCCCTGTCACGTTGTTTTCCGGGAGGGGGGAACTTTGAAGACCCGGGTCCCATTTAGGCTGAAGGGGTGGTCGTCTCTGCTCTTTATCCTGATTTGGAGGCAGAGGTTCAGGCAGCCCAGGCAGAGGCTTCTGATCTTTGTCCTCCTGGGAGGTTGTTTGTGCCTCTCGCTTTACGACACAAGGTTTTTAAGGAGCACCACGATACTGTCCTTGCTGGGCACCCGAGGAGTAGAGCCACAGTGGATCTCATTGCTCGGAGACTTGCTCGGAGGTTTTGTGGCAGCCTGCGAGACCTGCGCTCGTGCCAAGGTCCCTCATTCACGGCCATCGGGTTCTCTCCTCCCGTTACCCATTCCTTCCCGTCCTTGGACGCATCTGTCCATGGACTTCATTACGGACCTGCCTCGTTCCTCGGGGAAGACTGATTCTGGTGGTAGTGGACCGTTTTAGCAAAATGGCACATTTCATTCCCTTTCCTGGATTACCCAATGCTAAGATGCTGGTGCAAGCGTTTGTTGATCATATTGTTAAATTGCATGGCATCCCTTCAGACATTGTTTCTGATAGGGGCACGCAATTTGTTTCCAGATTTTGGAAGGCCTTCTATTCTATCTTGGGTGTTCGGTTGTCGTTCTCTTCTGCTTTTCACCCACAGTCGAATGGTCAGACCGAACGTGTCAATCAGAATCTGGAGACATATCTGCGCTGTTTTGTGGCGGAGAATCAGGAGGATTGGTATTCTTTTTTGTCCCTTGCTGAGTTTGCTTTAAATAACTGTCGCCAGGAGTCCTCTGATAAGTCACCATTTTTTGGTGCATATGGGTTTCATCAGCAGTTTGGGACATTCTCTGGAGAGGGGTCTTCTGGTTTATCTGATGAGGAGAGATTTTTCTCGTCTTTGTCATTTATTTGGCAAAAGATTCAGGGTAATCTGAAGAGGATGAGTGAGAGATATAAGCGTGTGGCGGATAAGAGACGTGTGCCTGGTCTGGACCTGAATGTGGGTGATCTGGTGTGGTTGTCCACAAAGAATATCAAACTGAAGGTTCCCTCCTGGAAGTTGGGTCCTAAGTTTATTGGGCCTTACAAGATCTTGTCTGTCATCAATCCATTTGCCTTCCGTCTTGATCTTTCTCAGACTTGGAAGATCCATAATGTTTTTCACAAGTCCCTATTAAAACCTTATGTCCAACCCACTGTACCCTCCTCTTTGCCTCCTCCTCCGATTATTGTTGATGGCAATCTTGAATTTCAGGTCTCTAGGATTGTGGATTCTCGCATTATCCGCGGTTCTCTCCAGTACCTCGTTCATTGGGAGGGTTATGGTCCTGAGGAGAGGATGTGGGTCCCAGTGGCGGACATTAAGGCCACTCGTCTCATCAGGGCTTTCCATAGGTCTCATCCTGAGAAGGTGGGCTCTGAGTGTCTGGAGTCCACCCGTAGAGGGAGGGGTACTGTCACCGCCACTTCTGTCAGAAGGTCTGGCAGACGTTCTTCTCTACCTCTTGTATGATGTTCTTTGTTTTGGTTTCACTTTCTCATCTCCTTTCCTTCTGCCAGGTGTCACTTATTTAGACATAATTGTCTTCCTTTATATTCCCTCCCATACTGCCTCACTTTGCGGTTTATACTACTTCCTGGATGAAGTGTTCACTGCTGGAGGCTGCGTCTGCTGTTTGCTCAGATAAGTCCTTTACTTTATTGTGTTTGTTTGTTGGCTTGATTCTAGGTGACCCTGACTCCCTCAGTATTAAGTGCAGGTAGCCGGTGGTCATGTCCCCTCACTATTATAGGGTTTTCAGACAGGCTTAGGTACGTGGGCATGCAATTGTCTACGATCGAGACCCTTGTATGTGCATAGCAGTCAGGGAGAGCTCTTAGGGTTTTATAGGGCTCACCTAATAGCTCCTTAGTTTGGGATCAAGCCAGTCGCTACTTTATTTATAAGTTCCAGCTATCTGCAAATCTCATTCATGACACCAGCGTTGTCAGATGGAAATTTTTGGAGCAATTTTTCAACAAGGATATTCTGGCATTGCACTGTTTTGCTCGTGCTCTCCACCAGAGGAATGGGAGATGATAGGTTCTCTTTGTAGCGGGGGTCGAGAAGGGTGAACAACCAGTAATCCTTGTTGTCTAAAATGCGTATAGCGCATGGGTCGCAGGAAAGGCAGCCTAACATGAAGTCAGCCATGTGTGCCAGAGTACCAACAGGCAAGACTTCGCTGTCGTCGTCAGGAGGATTACTCTTAATCTCCTCATCCTCTTCCTCCTCTTCTGCCCACCCACGCAGAACAGGTGGAATTAAACTTCCATGGGTACTACCCTCTGTAGCGAAGGCAACCGTCTCCTGCTCCTCCTCCTCCGCTTACTCCTCCTCTTTACCGTCCAATTCGCGCTGAGAAGACAAACTGAGGGTGGTCTGGCTATAAGGGATGAGCGGCAGTGCTATATTCGAATTTGCGATATTTCACGAATATTTCGCTAAATATTCATGATATATTCACTAATTTGAGACTTCATTATATTCGTACAATGCTATTTTATTGTGAAAAATCGTCATTTAAATATTCGTGTGTGCGTGTGTATTTTTCGCATAAGATAAACTATATTAAGTAATTAAGAATATTCTAATTCAGTACTGACTAAGATATTTAAGCATTCTCACATTGGCCCACAAGTAATGGTCCTTTACCGGTCTTCTTTTTGCTTGTGGGCCAATGTGAGAAGGCTAAAATATTTTAGTCAGTACTGAATTAAAATATTCTTTAATATACAGGGTGGGCCATTTATATGGATACACCTTAATAAAATGGGAATGGTTGGTGATATTAACTTCCTGTTTGTGGCACATTAGTATATGTGAGGGGGGAAACTTTTCAAAATGGGTGGTGACCATGGCAGCCATTTTGAAGTCAGACATTTTGAATCCAACTTTTGTTTTTTCAATAGGAAGAGGGTCATGTGACACATCAAACTTATTGGGAATTTCACAAGAAAAACAATGGTGTGCTTGGTTTTAACGTAACTTTATTCTTTCATGAGTTATTTACAAGTTTCTGACCACTTATAAAATGCGTTCAATGTGCTGCTCATTGTGTTGGATGGTCAATGCAACCCTCTTCTCCCACTCTTCACACACTGATAGCAGCACCGCAGGAGAAATGCTAGCACTTGCTTCCAGTATCCGTAGTTTCAGGTGCTGCACATCTCGTATCTTCACAGCATAGACAATTGCCTTCAGATGACCCAAAAGATAAAAGTCTAAGGGGGTCACTAGATATGCGAAATTGCTACATGATGATGTGTTTCCCTCTTTATGCACTAAAGCTGGCACGTTCCCTGAGTTTTTCCAGCAAGATGGTGCACCACCACATTATGGGTGTCAGGTCAGAGCATTCCTAGATGAACAGTTTCTTGGAAAGTGGATTGGTCATTGTGGGCCAGTTGAATGGCCCCAAGGTCTCCCGATCTGACCCCCTTAGACTTTTATCTTTGGGGTCATCTGAAGGCAATTGTCTATGCTGTGAAGATACGAGATGTGCAGCACCTGAAACTACGGATACTGGAAGCCTGTGCTAGCATTTCTCCTGCAGTGTTGCTATCAGTGTGTGAAGAGTGGGAGAAGAGGGTTGCATTGACAATCCAACACAATGGGCAGCACATTGAACACATTTTATAAGTGGTCAGAAACTTGTAAATAACTCATGAAAGAATAAAGTTACGTTAAAAGCAAGCACACCATTGTTTTGAAATTCCCAATAAGTTTGATGTGTCACATGACCCTCTTCCTATTGAAAAAACAAAAGTTGGATTCAAAATGGCCGACTTCAAAATGGACGCCATGGTCACCACCCATCTTGAAAAGTTTCCCCCCTCACATATACTAATGTGCCACAAACAGGAAGTTAATATCACCAACCATTCCCATTTTATTAAGGTGTATCCATATAAATGGTCCACCCTGTAGTTTATCTTATGCGAAAAATCTGCAATTAAATATGCGCAATAATCGAATAGCGTAAGGGCATTAAGCAACTTCCCTATTGGGTTGGCTTGGTAGAATTGTCGAATATGTAGAATATAGCACTATATTCGTAATTTACGAATATAGCGCAATATTCTACGTATTCGACAATTCTACCAAGCCAATCCAATAGGAAAGTTCCTTAATGCCCTTACGCTATTCGATTATTGCGCATATTTAATTGCAGATTTTTGTCATAAGATAAACTATATTAAATAATGAAGAATATTCTAATTCAGTACTGACTAAGATATTTTAGCCTTCTCACACTGGCGCACAAGCGAATAGCAGGCCGGTAATGGACCATTACTTGTGGGCCAATGTGATAAGGGTAAAATATCTTAGTCAGTACTGAATTAGAACATTCTTCATTATTTAATATAGTTTATCTTATGCCCAAAATCAGCAATTAAATATGCGCAGTAATCGAATTGCGTAAGCAACTTTCCTATTGGGTTGGCTTGTTAGAATTGTTGAATATCTAGAATATAGTGCTACGAATATTCGTTATTTATATATTTTTTTTCATCTGAACCCATTACATTTACTATCACTAATGGATTCAGATGAAAAACGAATATTCATTTTAACGAATGTATATCGATATATTCTAAATATTTGCTAATTATCGAAGTGCTGATATTCGCAATAAAAATTTGCTATTCGAATATTTGAGCTCAACACTACTGACTATTACCCTGTGTAATGTCTTCCCCCATTTCCACCTCTTCCACATGCAAAGCGCTGTCCTTAATTGTGAGCAGCGAGCATTTGAGAAGACACAGAAGTGGGAAGGTGACGCTGATAATAGTGTTATCGCCGCTCACCATCTGTGTTGATTCCTCAAAGTTTCCTAAAACCTCACAGACGTTAGACATCCATGCCCACTCCTTGCTTGTGAATATCGGAAGCTGACTGGAAAGGCGACGACCTTGTTGCAGCTGGTATTCCACTACTGCCCTCTGCTGCTCACAAAGCCTGGCCAACATGTGGAACGTCGAGTTCTAGCGCGTGCTAACGTCGCAAAACAATTTCCAGCACTGCTGCAGCGTTGACAGACCGGCTGAAGCTGTCGATGACTTGTGGAAATGTGCACACATGCTGCGCAGCTTCACCAGTAGCTCAGGCAAATTGGGGTAGGTTTTGAGAAACCGCTGAACCACTAAGTTAAAGACGTGGGCTAGGCTTGGGATGTGTGTGAGCTTGCCGAGCTCCAAAGCCGCCACCAAGTTACGGCCATTATCACACATAACCATGCCTGGTTCTAGGTGTAGTGACGAGAGCTTAGTCTGGTTTCTTATCCCCTGCCACAGCTCTGCGGCGGTGTGCTGTTTGTCCCCTAAGCATATCAGCTTCAGCCCAGCCTGTTGCCACTTCCCCACTGCAGTGCTACACTGCTTTCAGCTACAGACAGATGACTGACTGGTGCTGCATGCGGATAATTCTGAGGTGGAAGTGGAGGAGGAGACGGAGGAGGAGAAGTGGGGGTTGGAGCCACTAACGTAGGTTGGATCCACTAACGAAACCCGATCGACGTAGGGCCCAAAAACCTTGGCATCGGTAGCACCTGTGCCATCCTAGGGTATGACTCAATCCCGGCCTCCACAACGTTCACCCAGTGTGCCATCAGGGAAATGTAGCGTCCCTGGCCGAATGCACTTGTCCATGTATCCGTGGTTAAGTGGAACTTCCCAGTAACTGCGTTGGTCAGGGAATGTGTGATGTTACGGGACACATTTTGGTGTAAGGGGGGCACGTCACACCTTGAAAAATAGTGGCGGCTGGGTACTGCGTAACTCGGTACGGCCACCAACATTAGGCTGAGGAAGGCCTCAGTGTCCACAAGCCTAAATGGCAACATTTCCAGGGCCAGTCATTTGAAAAGCTGCACATTTAGTGCTATGGCCTGTGGGTGGGTGGCTGGGTATTTGCGCTTGCGTTCAAAGGCTTGGGGTAAGGACATTTGGATGCTGCGCTGGGGAATGGAAGTGGATGTGGTTGCTGATGGTGCTTGCGAAGGTTCAGGCGCAGGGCGGGAGGCATCTGGGCCTGCGCCTTCGACAGGGGATTGGCCAGCACATAACACAGGGGAACAGGAGGCAGTGGTGTGACCCGCAGACACAGATTGTGGACCCAGGCGTTTGTCCCACTTATTTTGGTGCTTGGATGTTATGTGGCGGATTATGGTGGTAGTGGTGAGGCTGCTAGTATTCATTATGGTACGGCACAGGTTGCAAACTACTATTCTTTTGTCATCCGTACTTTCCTCAAAAAAGCGCCATAATGCAGAACACCTACCCCTTGGCAGGGGGGGTGATCCGTGGAACAGTTGCAGGCCTGTTTGGTGTGGCACGCATTCTATCTTTTGCCACCCCACTGCCTCTTCCAGCCTGTTGCGGTGCTGCAGATCCTTGCCCCTCTGTACTGCTGTCCTCGCTTGGCTTTCCACCTTCCCGGGTTGGGTCAGTGACTTCATTGTCCAACACCATCTCTTCCACTTCCTTACTCTGCTCATCCTCCTGACTTGTTGACCCAAGCACAACCTCAGTGATTGACAACTGTGTCTCATCCTCTTCATCAACCTCTTGAGACAGTAATTGCTGTTGAGTTATTGGCAACTGTGTCTCATCATCATCCACCTCATTAAACAGTAATTGCCGTTCCCCACCGTCATCTTCTTGTGACTGTGGATGCTCAAAAGTTTGGGAATCAGGTTACAAGATCTGTCCCTTCTCAAGCGTGCTTGGCGAGAGCGCCAAATCAAGGAATGGCGCTAAAAAGAGGTCCTCGGAATATTCGAGTGTGGGAAAAAAAATTTGCCCAGACTCTCCGTGGTGGGAGGAAGGAGGATCAGGGTGAAGATTGGGTTGACAGGGTGGTGCTTAACCGACTGGAAGCATCATCTCCTGCAATCCAACCGACCACCTGGTCGCACTGGTCTGACTTCAAGAGTGGTGTCCTGCGCCGCCCTGCAAACTGGGACATGAAGCTCGGTATTGTGGATGATTGTTTTTCTTGTGCTCTGGCAGCAGGCACAGTTTCAACGCGCCCAGGGCCACGGCCTCTGCGTGCACCATCGGCGTCATGGCCACTTCCCCGTCCCTTACTGCTCGCCTTCTTCATATTAAATGTTATATATGCTTGAAAGTATGTCATACGTACAGTAGCGTAGGATTTGGAAGTGTATGTGCAAACAAATTTAAAAAGGTATTTGGGATGTGGAAACGTCACACAGGAGATATCCTGCAGATAATGCTGTCACCAGCGGCTAATAAAAAATTACAGGGAATGTCACAGGTTATTTGGATGAGGAAACGTTATACAGGAGGGGTACCACCGGAAATGTCACTGTCAGCAGCGTCTACGGAAAAAGTTAACTGTATTTCACAGATACATTTTTTAAGCGCACACGTTACACTGCAGATGTGGCACTGGTAATGTCACTGTCAGAAGCAGGAAAATGGCAGAATCTAAAATGGCTGCCATATTTATAGGGCTGTGACATCACAGGGCTGGCTGGCTGCTGATTGGCTGCATGCAGGCAAGTCAATCTGGATGATCCCACCTTCCCAGAGTTCCATGCCCCATGTCCTCAGTCCTCACATGTGTAGCTGCCATTTTAAGAAAATTGTGATTCGTTACCACGAAGCGCGAGGAAATTTGCATTTGTTGCGAATCAAATTTTTCCTGAAATTCTAAACTAATTCCACTTTGTCAGCTTTGATTCGCTCATCTCTAATGAGCAGCTTTCTTCACCTGCCTAGTAAAGAAACTACTCACCAGCAGCAGCAGTTAGATATAGAGCAGAACCTGAACCAGAAGGTGGCGGCATACTTGGACAGCACCCTGCCACCCTACATTTAAGATCCGCTGGACTACTGGGCAGCTAAACTGGATTTGTGGCCGCAACTGGCTGAATTTGCCCTGGAAAAGCTGTCCTGCCTGACCAGTAGTGTGGCATCAGAGCAGGTGTTTAGTGCTGCGAGGGCCATAGTTACTCCAAGGAGAACTCGCTTGTCCACCCAAAATGTGGAGAGACTGACCTTTGTCAAGATGAATCAGGCGTGGATCAGCCTGGATTTCCACCCACCTATGCCTGAAGCATCAGATTAGATCATCCATGCTGCCTCACCCAAACCTTGACAAAAGAGACCGGTTTCTTCTTGCTACCTGCCTCAGCTACTATTCTGATGCTGCCATCCAACTGATGCCACACATCTGATGCCAAGTGCTCCTTCTTACACCCACCATCATCATCGGGTACTGTTATTGTCAACTACCTCCCTACTCGGTCACCGGGTCACTCTGTGGTCTCCTGATGCTGCTGCCACCTCACTACTCAGGTCTCCTCGTGCTGCTGCTTCCACCTCCACATTCTGTCATTTTGTCACTTTGTGGCCTCCTCCTGCTGCTGCTGCTGCTGTCACCTCCACACTATGCGATCTTGCCACTCTGTTGCCTTCTCATGCTGCTGCTAACTCAACACTATGTCACTGGGCCACTCTGTGGCCTCCTCATGCTGCTGCTGCCACCTCCACACTATGTAATCTTTCCAGTCTGTGGCCTCCTCATGCTGCTTCTATATCAACACTATGTCACAAAGCCACTCTGTGGCGCCCTAATGCTGCTGCTGCTACCTCCTCACTATGTCACCTTGCCACTCTGTTTCCTCCTCATCCTGCTGCTGACACCTCCACACTATGTCACCTTTCATCACATTCTAGAATATGGCAAAATATTTCTGGTAGACAAGGCACATTTTTAATTCTGCACTGTCAACAACTTTTTTAAGTTTCAGCTAATTTACAACAAGCTATTTACATTTATCTTGGCCTGATATTCATATCAGACAGTTGATTCAACTATTTAATGTGCAAAACATTCATAAGAGCTACACAAGAACTTGATGAAGTGGGGGTTTTTTGTTTGTTTTTTTGCTTTCTCTAGCAAATGTACCTGTAACAGGTATTAACAGAAATCATATTACATAGAAAGTATGATGGGTAAAATTAATGTTCACACGTAAAATACACACAGTAACACAGACAGAATTAGATGAATTGAGTTGATATTTGTCATGTTTTATTGGCTTATTGTAAGACCTGGATAAGAAGAAATAGTTGCTAAAGCTTTGACCTATACAATTGCAAATTTTCCAAACCTTAATGCAATCTGTCAGATAAAGTAAGTTGAATGATTCAACCTTTACAGAAGGAGTGACAAATAATTGCTTCTTTCACCACAGATAATGTTTGAAAGAGAAAGACTACATTTCCAATGTGGATTTCATTTTGAATACACAAACTATTAGCATCCATTTGCACATCATTAACCTTTCTCTGCTAAAACTATAAAAAGGGAACTGTCCTCCTATAATAATGCATTAATCTTACATTTATTATGAACTAATAAATTGACCAATTATATGAGATATGTTAATCTATAGCTACAAACTGACCTTACCATTAGGGGACCTGACAGCCACTGAACCAGAAATTTTAGGTGTTACAAAAAAAAAAAAATAACCCTCCCATGATGACTTCCATTCAGTCCCAATTTATACATTGGTGATGTGAGATTGCTGAGATCTGGTTGTCACTGAAGAGCTGGTTAAACGGGTTCTACAGTTCTTTATTTACTGATGATCTATCCTCTGGATAGATCATGAGCATCTAATCGGTGGGGTTCCCAGGTGTCGCCGATCAGCGGGTTGAGAAGACAGCGACGCTCCAGGAGCACCGCAACCTTCTCTCTGTTTCCCTCAGGCCCAGTGACATCACGACTAGTATCACTGGCCTGGGCGTGGCTAAGCCTTGTTCACTTGAATAGAGCCTAGCCGCGCTCAGGCCAGTGATACTAGTTGTGACATCACTGGGCCTGCTGTAAACAGCGAGAAGGCCATGGCACTCTGGGAGTGCTGCTGCCTTGTCTTATGGCTGATCGGCAGGGTTCCGGGTGTCGGACCCCAGCCAATCAGTGTCACGGCTGTATGTGAGCAACAATAGTATACACCGTAAAAGAGCTACTGACTGGACCCAAACTAGGGAGGATAAAGGGTGACCCCTGTCCGACCCTCAAAGCTCTCCCTATTCTGCTAAAGCACATGCCCGGATCCAAATGGCGGAACGAGGCATGCCCACGTGCCTAAGACTGATGACCACTGTAACCCCTACAATAGTGGAAGGGGCACGGCCACCGGTGCCCTACTCAGTATATGGAGGGAACCGTGGCCACCTCAGATCCAGTCAGAAAATAATCAGGTACACAACAATGTCTGTACACTTAGCTGAAGGTGTTGCAGCCGCAGAGAAGACGGATCCAAGGACAGCTGGCAATATCCGGAGTGCTTTCTGCAGCAGAACACAGGTCCAGTGAACTGATAGCTACAAGTGAAGATACTAAAGCAAGAGCTACAACTGAAATGAGAACTATAATCCACGCCCTACAATAGGAGGAGGGGTGATATAAAGAGAGGGAAATCAAACGCATGAGGAACAGCTGGGAGGAAGGAAAAAAGTAAACAGAGCAGTGAGAACTCCTCCCAGCTCTAGTAGTGAAATCATCACAGGGGTGGAGAAACAGAGCTGTGAGAACATCCCAAAGCTGTGGTAGTGACAGTACCCCCCCCCCCTCTACGGGTGGACTCCGGACACCCAGGACCCACCTTCTCAGGATGAGCCCTATGAAATGCCCTGATGAGGCGAGTGGCTTTAATGTCCGACACCGGAACCCACATCCTCTCCTCAGGACCATAACCCTTCCAATGAACGAGGTACTGAAGAGAACCGCGGACAATGCGAGAGTCCACAATTCTGGAAACCTCAAACTCCAGATTGCCATCAACCAAAATCGGAGGAGGCAAAGAGGAGGGTACCGTGGGCTGGACATATGGTTTTAAGAGAGATCTGTGAAATACATTATGTATCTTCCAAACCCGTGGAAGATCAAGACAGAAGGCAACAGGATTGATGACTGACAAGATTTTATAAGGCCCAATAAACTTGGGACCCAATTTCCAGGAGGAAACCTTCAGTTTAATGTTTCTTGTAGACAACCACACCAGATCACCCACATTCAGGTCCGGACCAGGCACACGTCTCTTATCAGCCACACGCCTATACCTCTCACTCATCTTTTTAAGATTACTCTGAATCTTTTGCCAAATGGTAGACAAAGACGAGGAAAATCTCTCCTCCTCAGGTAAACCAGAAAGAGCCCCTCCCGAGAATGTCCCAAACTGCGGATGGAACCTATATGCACCAAAGAATGGTGACTTATCAGAAGATTCCTGACGACGGTTGTTCAGAGCAAACTCAGCAAGAGGGAGAAATGAACACCAATCCTCCTGGTTCTCTGCCACAAAACAGCGCAAATATGTCTCCAGATTCTGATTGAGGCGCTCAGTCTGACCATTCGACTGCGGGTGAAAAGCAGAAGAGAAGGACAGCCGAACCCCCAGGCGAGAACAGAAAGCCTTCCAGAACCTGGACACAAACTGCGTGCCTCTATCGGAAACAATATCAGAGGGAATGCCGTGCAATTTAACAATGTGGTCGACAAAAGCTTGCGCCAACGTTTTAGCATTGGGTAAACCAGGGAAAGGTACGAAATGAGCCATCTTGCTAAAACGGTCCACCACCACCAGGATCACCGACTTCCCCGAGGAACGAGGAAGATCCGTGATAAAGTCCATGGACAGGTGTGTCCAAGGACGGGAAGGTATGGGTAACGGGAGAAGGGAACCTGAAGGCCGTGAACGAGAGACCTTAGCGCGAGCGCACGTCTCACAAGCAGCCACAAAACCCTCCACCGACTTACGAAGAGCCGGCCACCAAAATCTCCGAGCAATGAGATCTACCGTGGCTCTACTCCCGGGGTGACCAGCAAGAACCGTATCATGATGCTCCTTAAAGAGTTTGTGACGTAGCTCAGGAGGCACGAACAACTTCCCAGAAGGACAACGGGCAGGTGCCTCAGTCTGGGCAGCCTGGACCTCGGCCTCCAAATCGGAATATAGAGCAGAAACAACTACCCCCTCCGCCAAAATGGGACCCGGGTCCTCGGAGTTTTCTCCTCCCGGAAAACAGCGAGAGAGAGCATCAGCCTTCACATTTTTTATCCCAGGTCGGAATGTAACAACAAAATTAAATCTGGAGAAGAACAGAGACCATCTGGCCTGTCTCGGATTCATACGCCTGGCCGACTCCAAGTATGCCAGATTCTTATGGTCGGTAAAAACGGTGATAGGGTGCCTGGCCCCCTCCAACCAATGGCGCCATTCCTCGAAAGCCAACTTGATGGCCAACAACTCCCTATCTCCCACATCATAGTTTCTCTCTGCCGGGGAGAGTTTTTTAGAGAAAAAGGCACAGGGTCGCCATTTGGCAGGAGAAGGGCCCTGGGACAAAACCGCACCCACACCCACCTCGGAAGCATCCACCTCAACAATAAAAAGTTAAGGAAACATCGGGATGCACCAAGACGGGAGCAGACGCAAAACTCTCTTTAATCTTAGAAAAGGCTGCAAGCGCCTCCTCCGACCAAGATGAAAAATCCGCCCACTTTTTTGTTATGTCAGTAAGGGGTTTGACAACAGAGGAATAATTGAAAATGAACTTTCTGTAATAGTTCGCAAAACCCAGAAAGCGCATCAATGCCTTCTGATTCTCAGGAAGCTCCCACTCAAGTACAGCACGGACCTTCTCCGGATCCATGCGAAAACCAGAAGCAGAGAGGAGAAAACCCAGAAATTGAATCTCCGATACCATAAAAAGACATTTCTCCAGCTTGGCGTACAATTTATTTTCCCGCAGAATCTGCAGAACCTGAAAAAGATGATCCTGATGGGTCTGAACATCAGGGGAAAAAATCAAAATATCATCAAGATACACCAATACAAATTTCCCCATTAAATGGTAGAAAATACTATTAACAAAATGCTGAAAGACGGCCGGAGCATTCATCAGGCCGAAAGGCATAATGAGATTCTCGAAATGCCCGTTAGGGGTATTAAAGGCCGTTTTCCATTCATCCCCATCTCTGACCCTGACCAGGTTGTACGCGCCTCTCAAATCCAATTTGGAAAACACCTTGGCCCCAACAATTTGGTTGAAGAGGTCCGGGATCAGAGGAAGGGGATAGGGATCGCGAATCGTGATACGGTTCAGCTCCCTAAAATCTAGGCAAGGTCTCAGAGAGCCATCTTTTTTTTTAACAAAAAAAAAAACCGGGGCCACAGGTGACTTTGAGGGACGAATATGCCACTTCTCGAGACTCTCGGAGATATAAGTTCGCATTGCGATTCTTTCCGGTTGTGAGAGATTGTAGAGGCGTGCTTTTGGCAGCTTGGCGCCGGGAATGAGGTTAATGGGACAGTCAAACTCCCGGTGAGGAGGTAGCTCCTGAACACCGCTCTCGGAAAACACGTCCGAGAAATCAGAGAGAAATGATGGCACAGTTTTAGTAGACACCTCTGCAAAAGTCGCTGTGAGACAATTCTCTCTACAAAAGTCACTCCACTTATTTATTTGCCTTCCTTGCCAATCAATAGTGGGGTTATGTCTAGTGAGCCAGGGTAACCCCAAAACTAGAGGAGAAGGCAATCCGTTAAGGACAAAACAAGATATATCCTCCACATGAGTGTCACCTACAGCTAGCCGGATATTGTGAACAATGCCCTTCAGAGATCTCTGTGAGAGTGGAGCAGAGTCAATAGCAAAAACAGGTATATCCTTTTCTAATGTGCAAACCTGAAAACCATGCATGGCTACAAATTGAGTGTCAATAAGATTGACAGCCGCTCCACTATCGACAAAAATCTCACAAGAAATGACTTTGCTCTCTAGCGCCACCCTGGCAGACAAGAGAAAACGGGAACTGCAGGTCAGAGGAAAAGCATCAATTCCTACATCAACTTTGCCCAAAGTAGCAGATGAAGCAGAAGTTGATGATTTACCTTTTGAGGTTTTTCTCTTATTATCGCTCTTAGTACAGTTCAAGAATCTCCTAGACGGACAAACATTTGCCAAATGACCTATGCCCCCACAACAAAAACACACCATACTCTGAGGACTAAATCCTCTTTTATCAGGGGCAAGTCGACCTAGCTGCATGGGCTCCTCCTCAGAGGGGAGCGAGACAGGATGAGGCCCCTGCACACTGAATGAGTCCGCACCACTGCCCCTAGACTGACAATGGCTGGACAGAGAGGTCTCGTTTCTTTCTCTTAGACGTCTGTCAAGGCGTACCGCCAATGACATGGCAGACTCTAAGGACGTTGGTCTCTCATGGAAAGCAAACGTATCTTTCAATCTCTCTGAGAGACCATGACAGAACTGACTCCGGAGTGTAGCATCATTCCAACCCGAATCAGCTGCCCATCTCCGAAATTCAGAACAATAAAGCTCCGCAGACAGTTTGTTCTGGCATAAAACACGTAAGTTAGATTCGGCCAGAGCAACACGATCCGGGTCATCATAAATCTGCCCCAGGGCCACAAAAAATCTTTCTACGGATCGAAGGGAGGGATCCCCTGATGGCAGCGAAAAAGCCCAAGTCTGAGCATTACCCCTGAGCAGGGAGATGACAATCCTCACCCTCTGCTCCTGATTACCAGAGGAGTGGGGACACAAGCAAAAATGGAGTTTGCATGCCTCTCTGAAGCGAACAAAATTTTCACTGCCCCCGGAGAACGTTTCCGGAAGTGAGACCTTTGGCTCGCAACAGACTCCATGGGCCGGAGCAGAGCCCAATGCTTGAAGCTGAGTCATAGATTGACGGAGATCCGCTACTTCCAAAGAAAGACCCTGCATGCGGTCAACCAGGCCAGAAAGCGGATCCATGTCAAAAAAGGACGGTTTTGGTGGATTATAATGTCACGGCTGTATGTGAGCAACAATAGTATACACCGTAAAAGAGCTACTGACCGGACCCAAACTAGGGAGGATAAAGGGTGACCCCTGTCCGACCTTCAAAGCTCTCCCTATTCTGCTAAAGCACATGCCCGGATCCAAATGGCGGAACGAGGCATGCCCACGTGCCTAAGACTGATGACCACTGTAACCCCTACAATAGTGGAAGGGGCACGGCCACCGGTGCCCTACTCAGTATATGGAGGGAACCGTGGCCACCTCAGATCCAGTCAGAAAATAATCAGGTACACAACAATGTCTGTACACTTAGCTGAAGGTGTTGCAGCCGCAGAGAAGACGGATCCAAGGACAGCTGGCAATATCCGGAGTGCTTGCTGCAGCAGAACACAGGTCCAGTGAACTGATAGCTACAAGTGAAGATACTAAAGCAAGAGCTACAACTGAAATGAGAACTATAATCCACGCCCTACAATAGGAGGAGGGGTGATATAAAGAGAGGGAAATCAAACGCATGAGGAACAGCTGGGAGGAAGGAAAAAAGTAAACAGAGCAGTGAGAACTCCTCCCAGCTCTAGTAGTGAAATCATCACAGGGGTGGAGAAACAGAGCTGTGAGAACGTCCCAAAGCTCTGGTAGTGACAATCAGATGTTAATGATCTATCCAGAACCCCTTTAAGCTGTTCCTGAAGGGAAAGTACATTTGTTAGTATTGTTCTATGGGCAACCTGCCTCTACCAGGCCTAGTCATTTGAGATCATAGGATCTGAAAAGTTAATCTAAAGTCACCTAGCCCAGACAACTTGGGATAGGAGAGTTCAGGCAGCATTCTCTCTAATAATGTTTATTCAAGCTTTTTTTGTGACAGTACTCAGGCAGTAAAACCTTCATGTCACTACAAAATACATACAGAATTAAAAAAGGTCAGCACTCCAATTGTAGATGACATCTTTCACATTAACTTTATCCACGTGTTTCTCATTTGGCAGGGCATCATTGAGGTTTCCTTGACTTCCATCGATTTTAACCCATCCCTTCCTTAAATATATTTTTCTCTTGAACACAGCAGCTTCAAGGATACCTTCTGGATGTTTCAGTGTAGATAACTAAAATTATGTGACCCTAGATCTATAGATATGTACTCCCTTAAATTCCTCTTGGAAAGAAGATATGCTTGAAAAATAAATTATTTTGCAATACTTTGGTCCTGAATAATTGGAGTCCTTACCAGAATTCAAAGAAATTTAATGGTGGGCATATCTTTATAGACCAAGCCAACCAACAAAATGTCTTTGTGATTTGATAGTTGACGCCTAGCTGGATTTCTCAACTCACTTCCATCTCCAAGTACGTAGTGAGATCTAGTGTTGAGCAAGCATGCTCAGCCGAATTGCTGTTCGGCTCGAGCATCGCTATGCTCGGCACATGGCAGTACTCGGCCAAGTAACGCATGTGCCTGAGCGCCATGCTCGAGTCCCCTCCTCGCACGTTTCTTGGCTGCTATGCAGGCAATAAATGTGTTGGTAAGTACTGCCATCACTGTAATGACGTAGCCTTGTTGGTAACTGGCATTACAGTGATTGGCTGGCCAGAAGACATGATCAGGTGGTACATAGCATCCGATAGCGCGTGTTCGGCTCATTATTAGTCAGGGAGAGCTGCGCTTAGGAAGGGACAGATAGTGTAGGGAGTGTGATTGCAATCTAATTTAGTTGAAAAACATTTCAAAGATCCAAAAGTCCTTTTAGGGACTATTGTGTGTGGTGGCAGCAATATAATATAGCCATCATTTTTTTTCCATACTTTTTCTATAGAGGGTGTCTGCACTGACTTGTGACACCTGTGCAATACCTTCTGTGTGTCAGGACAAGACATAAAAAAATACAAATATAAACTATTATATTTTTCCATACTTTTTCTATAGAGGGTGTCTGCAGTGACTTGTGACATCAGTGCAATACCTTCTGTGTGTCAGAGCCAGAGATAGGAAAAATATAAGTGAAAACTAGTATATTTTTTTACATACTTTTCCATACTTTTTCTATAAAGGGTGTCTGCAGTGACTTGTGACATTTGTGCAATATCTTCTGTGTGTCAGATCAAGAGATAGAAAAAATATAAGTGTAAACTAGTATATTTTTTTCCATACTTTTTCTATAGAGGGTGTCTGCAGTGACTTGTGACATCTGTGCAATACCTTCTGTGTGTCAGGGCCAGAGATAGAAAAAATCTAAATGAAAACTAGTATTTTTTTTCAAACTTTTCCATACTTTTTCTATAGAGGGTGTCTGCAGTGACTTATGACATCTGTGCAATACCTTCTGTGTGTCAGGACAAAACATAGAAAAAATATAAGTGAAAACTAGTATATTTTTTCCATACTTTTTCATACTTTTTCTATAGAGGGTGTCTGCAGTGACTTGTGGCATCTGTGCTATACCTTCTGTGTGTCAGGGCCAGAGATAGGAAAAATATAAGTGAAAACTAGTATATTTTTTCCATACTTTTAAGTACTTTTCCCATAGAAGGGTGTCTGCAGTGATATGTGACATATGTGCAATACCTGAAATATGTGAAATCTATTTTCCTTCTTCCATACTTTTACGTACTTTTTCCATATACTGTGCTTGCTGTGAACTGTGCCTGCTGCCAGAGCACAAGAAAAACAATAATCCACGATACCTACAGTAGTTTCATGTCCCAGTTTGCAGGGCATCGCTGGACAAAACTCTTGAAGTCAGACCAGTGCGACCAGGTGGTCGGTTGGATTGCAGCAGATAATTCTTCCAGTCGGTTAAGCACAACCCTGTCTTCCACCAAGTCCAGTCTCAGTAGCCAAGAGTCTGGTCAACAGAATCCTCACCCTGATCCTCCTTCCTCCCACCCAATCAAAGCAAAACTATATTGTATGTTTTTTAACATGTACCACATGTCTTTTTTGTATTAGTAAAAACAGACGGCTATTCTACCTGCAATCACCCACTCCATCATCTACACCTGAACTTAACCACCCGCCCAGCAATTGGGGGATGATGAATTACAAAGTTCATAAGGAAGTGGAGCATTGCAGGTATCATGCCAGTCATGAGTTTGAAACGCGTTGACTGTAACTGGATGTGTGAAGATTTATGCCATTGATGTTTTATTATCCACTACTGGAAATAAAGAAACCATCACTCAAAAATTACAGGTGCTGGAATTTTTTCATCTTTATAACCATCGAGGTCTTACCTACATCTCCGTGCACCAAGGGTGGATTACTTGGATTCACAAAGCGGGTGAGCTGGATTTTCCTATTACCTACCTCCTTCCTCCCACCATGGAGAGGAGTCTGACCAAACAAGTGATCCCACACTCGGATATTCCGAGGAGCTATGTTCATCGCAATTACTTGATTTGGCCCTCTCGCCAAGCGCGCTTGAAGAGGGACATGAGATCTTGTGCCCTGATACCCAACCTCTTGAGCATTCACAGTCACAAGAACATGACGGTGGGGAATGGCAATTAGTGTTTAATGAGTTGGATGATGATGAGACACAGTTGCCAATGAGTTAACCACAATTACTGTCTCAAGAGGTTGATGAAGAGGATGAGACACAGTTGTCAATCACTGAGGTTGTGGTTAGGTCAACAAATTAAGAGGATGATCAGAGTAAGGAAGTGGAAGAGTTGGTGGTGGAGGATGAGGTCACTGACCCAACCTGGGAAGGTGGAAAGCTGAGCGAGGACAGCAGTACAGAGGGGGAGAGATCTGCAGCACCGCAACAGGTTGGAAGAGGCAGTGGGGTGGCAAAAGGGAGAAGGCGGGCCACACCACACAGGCCCGCAACTGTTCCACAGAGGACCCCCTTGCAGAAATCTCCCCTGCCAAGGGGTAGGTGTTCCGCAGTATGGCGCTTTTTTGAGGAAAGTGCGGACGACAAAAGAATAGTAGTTTGCAACCTGTGCCACACCAAAATGAGCCCGGGTGTGAACACTAGCAAGTTAGCAACCTCACCACCACCAGCATGATCCGCCACATGACATCCAGGCACCATAATAAGTGGGACAAATGCCTGGGTCCACAATCTGTGTCTGCGGGTCACACCACTGCCTCCTCTTCCTCTATGGTACGTTCTGGCCAATCGCCTGTCAATGGCGCAGGCGAGGATGCCTCCCACCCTGCACATGGACCTTCGCAAGCACGATCAGCGACCACATCCACTTACCTGTCCCAGCGCAGTGCCCAAATGTCCTTACCCCAGGAATTTGAAAGCAAGCACAAATACTCAGCCACCCACCCACAGGCCATAGCACTAAATACTCACCTTTCAAAATTAATGGCCTTGGAAATGTTGCCACATAGGCTTGTGGACACTGAGAGCTTCCGCAGCCTGATGTTGACCTTCTGCTGTACTCTTCCCCCAGCCATCACTATTTTTCAAGGTGCTCCATGCCTGCATGTGTCCCGAGACGTCACCCAGGCAGTTACTGGGAAGGTCCGCTTAACCACGGACACATGGACAAGTGCATTTGGCCAGGGATGCTACATTTCCCTGACGGTACACTGAGTGAACCATGTGGAGGCCTCCGCGAGTCGTACACTTGGATGGCACAGGTGCTACTGTATTCCCATGCACCCCTTCCACCACAAAAAAGGGTATATGGTTAAATCTTCCTTTTCTCATCCTCCTCACTCCTCTTCCAACATATCAACATGTTTATTTGTCGTATATAATGACCTCGCATATAAGCCCTTGCATATAATTTTTTAGAGGGTCAGCTCACCTGCAGGCCCTCGCATATAATTTTTTAGAGGGTCAGCTCACCTGCAGGCCCTTGCATATAATGTTTTACAGGGTCAGCTCACCTGCAGGTCCTCACATATAATTTTTTACAGGGTCAGCTCACCTGCAGGCCCTCGTATATAATATTTTACAGGGTCAGCTCAACTGCAGGCCCTCGCATATAATGTTTTACAGGGTCAGCTCACCTGCAGGCCCTCGCATATAATGTATTACAGATTCAGCTCACTTGCAGGCCCTTGCATATAATGTTTTACAGTGCCAGCTCAACTGCAGGCCCTCGCATATAATGTTTTACAGGGTCAGCTCACCTGCAAGCCCTCGCATATAATGTTTTACAGGGTCAGCTCACCAGCAAGCACTCGCATATAATGTTTTAAAGGGTCAGCTCACCTTCTGATGATGACAGCGAAGTCTTGCCTGTTGGTAATCGTTATACGCATTTTAGACAAAACGGATTACTGGTTGTTCACCCTTCTCGACCCCCACTACAAAGAGAACTTCTCATCTCTCATTCCTCTGGTTAAGAGGAAAAGCAAAACGGTGCTATACCAAAAGGTCCTTGTTAAAAAATGGCTCCAAAGTTAATAGGGCAGACACCAAATGGATCGTCGCCGTCACAGGGACGTGTGATCGCCTAGAAACAAAGCAGCAGCAGGCCCTCACCTACAAGTCCAGTCTCAGTAGCCAAGTGTCATGCCCTGCTCGGACGGAATCATGCTGGATCCGCCTTCCTTCAGGTGCTCTGGGTGGGGTCATTGGCTTAAGTTGCCTTCTATCCCAGAGGGCCGTGCGGGTTATAGAATTCAGTCTGGCCTTGCATTCTGGCCTTAGATCCTATATAGGATGGACTGCTATGCACTATAAGCGGTGCTACTAATAGGCACCAGTGGTTAAATAGAGGGCTATAAGGGCAACCAGTGGTAATACGAACTACCTATTAATACTCACTATACCCTGATAATTTTAAACAGTGTTCTTTGGTGTTTGTATGTCTTTAATAGATTAAATTAAATAAAAATAAGTTTTTCACATATATATATTAGTTAGGGACCCCTCAAGGGATAACTGTAAACTGTTACAATAGTGCAAAATTATCATAATAGGACAATCACAAAGAGCTCAGGTATCACCTTTGAGACTTTTCTTTGGCACAAAGAGCTCAGGTATCACGTTTGAGTCTTTTCTTTGAGTGCAAGCTTTTATGTTGCTGTAAAACATTTAATATAAAATAGTGCAAATTTATTGAGTGCAAGGATAGGCTCAACAATAACTTGAGTCCTTATTCCTGGAAGTGCTTGAAGTTGCAGAATCCTCTGGAAATCAATAAAAGTTCTTTGCAATCCACAGGGCAAAAGAGTTAATTGTAATCCAAAGGGTTAAAATATTTAATAGCAGCAACAGGCTATCAAGTAACCTGAGAAAGGGGATACAACTTTCAACTTGGACATGAGGGGGTTAAGTGCTGATGGGGGGAGTCCTAACTGACATGACCATCTGGATGAGGACAACACTGGCAACCTGAAACAAAACGGTTAAAACACACAAAAATGCCAAACAGGTCCTCACCCGTCAGGTAGCAGTCCACGGAGTGGCTCCCAAACAATGTCACTTGTTATATTTTTCTTATAGTGGGAACACCTTACAGGTAGGTGTCCAGCTCTTCATCACTGCTAGAGCTGCTAAACCTCATCAGAGGTTTCTCCAGCCTCTGCTGGTAGCTGAGGGTAGTGTTGGTAGTGGTGCGCCACTGCCCTCTACCGGTTGCTGTAGGGATTGGCTGTGCCGACAGCCTGGAAAATGCTGCAGTGGCTTGCTGCAGACCGGAATCCACAGCCGGTGCAGGAACTGGCAGAACGGGTGCAGGGAGAGGCAGAACTGGCTGAATGGGTGCAGGGAGAGCTGGAGCAGCTTGCTGGGGCTGCTTCCAGGGCAGCATGTAGGCGGGCATGAAGCATGGCTGGACCTTGGGATTGAAGGTCAGGACGCTGTTGTTGATCTGTCCCACTCTCAAGGTTGGTGGTGATGACAGGTCTGGGATGAGGGGCGCAGGTGCAGGTTGGGGCTTCTCCCTTAAGTGCATGCGACCATCCGGGGTCTCCTGTAAACAACGGGTCCTGCCCGCAGAGCCTGGATCCTCCTGCCAGGTCTCTGGGGTAATGGCTGGGGAAAGTGGCTTGTCCAGGAGTGTGACTCCGGCGGCAAAAAGTCCTTGCATGGACCGCATCGGGGTGTACTCGATTTGGTCACCCGAGTATAAATTGTGCCGGGCCTGGGGCAAGTAGTGCCTTTTAACTGAACGCCGGCCTACGAATAGTTCAGTGCCGGAGTGGCTGTCCTGCACAAATCCGACACCACGTTCAACCGAGAACCACAAGACGGTTCCGGTTCTCCTGGTAAGCTTAGGGTCTCCGGGCTGGGGGTTGTCTATCACCTGCTTGACCCACTCTTCAACCACGGATTTATACTCCCATGCGGTCTGGGCAAATGCAGTGATTTCATGCGGGACGTCAGGATTCAGGCTCCGCAACTTTTCATAGCTGGGCGGCGGAGTGGAATCTCCAGCCGCCTCCGCCGCACCAGTAGGCGGTAGTGGTGTGGTAGGCCTAAGGCTGATGGCAGGTGCTGGGGTTTCGGGACGTGGCGGATGGACGGACACGGACCGGGCCGGGGGCTCAGGGAGCGCGGCAGCTCCTACCTGAAGTTGCTGGTGGTACTTGTGAAACTCTGGCGCCATCTGGGTCACTGGCTTCTCCACAGCTGATGCAGCGACGTCAGAGGCATCCTCCGCGGAAGCAGGTTGTGCGTCTGTGCACATCTGGGGTGCTTGATCTTCTGTGGGAGTGCTTGACAAGGCGGAGGGATCCACGGCCTCCGGGAACTTGATTAAGTCCAAGTCTTTGTGAGTAGGAAGCGGGACTTCAGCGGTGACCTTCTCCGGAATGCTGGGTAAGGTCAGCGGGACATCCGTCTTGGTCAGGGAGTAATCCACAGCCTCTGGTACGATAGCGAATACCGAAGGCCCACTTTTCCTCAGGATCTGGGAGATATGGATCTCCGGTGGACGCTCCTCATAGACGGCTTCTCCACAAATCGCCATCTGGTTCCACCGAGGTTGGGGAAACGCCATCTTGGTGTCTTCTTCCCTCTGGCAGATAGCAGGTTCTGAGGGTGCAGCCAAGGGGGAGGGGTCTTTATCACCTCTGCTTGCATTCGGAAGTGCATTGGGGGCAGTCTGTCTTTTTCCCGCTCCCAGGGGGGCGTATTCGACATCTTCGCGCTTTTCTGGAGGGGGTATTGCTAGTTTTTCCCGCTCTTGAGAGGGCGTTCCTTTGTTCCTTTGTCTTTGGGCATGAAGATGAGGCGCCATTTTAAACGAATATGGCGAATTCCACAATGCCGAATTAACTCTTTGTATGCAGGAGCCCACGTCCAGCGCTTTCTTGGCACAACAATACAAGTAAGAAAGTCACTTTTTTAGCAATTTTTGCACAATCTTCAGCCCTTATTATACTGTGAAACATGCGGTTTTAAGTCTGTTTTTAGCGCACAATTGGATGCAGTTCTGTTGTTAGGGATGGACACATAATTCAATCCGATCCTGTTCGTGACGCCACTTGATGCAATGAGCAGGACACTGGGTCAGTGGGAATGCTATGCAGTGGGTCAGTTTACATGTGTATAAGTTCGTGACGCCAGTTGCAGCTTGCGCAGGTACTGTAGCAGGGCCCTTTAAGATGTTATAACTCACGTACCAGGTGAGGAATGCCAGAGGGGGATAATGTCTCTGTCTAGCAGATATGGTAGTGTCAACGGTGTCTCCTACCTTGGTATGGCTAGACTCCTGTATCCCGGCTCACATGCAACAAATTGAGTGTTGTTAATAGGAGTAATTGAGGAATGATGGAAATCCACACAGATAATAGGGTCCAACTTGTCTTTACTTGGTGTTATGCAGCTTTGATCCATACAGTGTACAGCAATAGTCAAGGGTCCCAGCAGGTAGTGGCAATATGTGGCAGGAATTTATATGTATTCTGCATCTGATCATATGCCTAGAGAAACTGGCAGGTATCTATCTTCTGCTCTGTATTTAGTCTGCTTAGTTTGGGTCTGACTAGCTGAAGAGGTACTTATCTACTCTTTGTCTTAGGATCTTTACTTACAGGACTGCTCGCAGGGTATGGTGTTGTCTTCCTGGAGATCTGATAGTTCTGTGAAAGGCTGCTTTCTTGGTCTACCAGCTGAGGTAAGGGACTCAGGCTGGGAAGGTTGATCTTGGGCCTCAGCCGAGGCTTGGATTCAAGGTTGGGGTCCCTGTTTCTGGGAGCTCCTACTAACACAGCCTACCCCTGCAGGGGGGCTGGTTACACTGCCTAGAACTTTCTTTCTCCTCCTCATAAAGCATGGCATGGGACATCCCACTTCTGCTCATGTAGAGGAGACTAGACTGGAATGGTCTGTTCCAGCCTAGAGATGCTAACTATCACCTGCTGTATACTGCTGCCACCTGCTGGTGTACATGGAAATTACAGCAAATATATAAAACAGGCCTAGAAAATGCACATTATGGAGAGAGTGATGCAAACTTATACCAGATGACAATATGCATACACTTAACATTATGAAGCAGGGGAACAGAAGTTTAGTGACATACTCTGGGATGTTACACGTCAACACAAACTTATTGCTGACACCCTCTCCACTCTGTCGGGGGGTTCTACTTGTATAAGCGTTTAATAGAACAGGTTCTGTAGACATCTATGTGGAATAAGCTGATGATGGTGTAAAAGGAGTGTGCTTCTTCATGGCTCTAACATCGACCTGTAAGGCTGAGTTCACAATTAAGTTATTTGGTCAGTTTTGGCCCCATGATTGCACAAATAAGTGAAGTGTGCAGTGATTCTAAGAGCAACGTATGTCATCTGCATGTCATACAGACTCACAGTATAATTTCACTACCAAAGCAGACTCCCTATGTGTGTTACTGCAAGGCACAGTGTTCTACACCACTATAAAGGCTCTATGCAGTCAGGAAATAGCTGTTTTCTAACGTAATTCGCTGCAAATTTATTTGATTCAAACAAAATTTTTCAAACAAAATTTTTGAAAGATTCGCTCATCTCTGATAAGGATGTTAACTGATGTTGGCTGTCAGGCTCTATTCATGCTTTTCTTGTGAATTACATATAGCATATACCCTGAGAAACTGGTATCCATAGGTCCTCATTCACTAATCATTAGATAAAGGGGTGTCTTTTGACTGTACAGAAAACCATAGAAGACTACACTTATCAGGAACTTACCTAGCCATATTCCTGTGCATGTCTGTTCCCAGAGGGTTGCCATCCCGACCAGCCAGGCCCCAGTAAGTTGACTTATCAATGAGTCTGGATGCTGGAACCTTCAGGTCTCTAGCTCAGTCAGCATCCAGTCCCAGAGATTTATAGTAGAACTCCCGTCAAAAAATTTATTCTCTGACCTGCTAGAAAGTGATGTCATGTGACCAACTCTCTGATCTCCAACTGACACAGGACAGGAAGTCAATTACGTCTCTATTCATTCCTATGAGACTGAGAGTGAGGCTCTCATAGGAATACATAGAGAAACCAGCATCTTTTCCACACATAAGACACTGTGTCAGTTGGAGAGTATGATTGCTGGTCACATGACACAGGTGAGAAGTATTATGCAGGAATAACTCACAATACAGCCACTGGTAAGAAAATTACATTCACAACAGATTACATCATGTACCTTTCTAGCAGTTCAGAGAATAACATTTTTGCCGGAAGTTCTTCTTTAAGTAGGCACTTACAGTTGCTCAGTAGAGATGGCCTTGCGATTCGCCCAGCGGTCGTTTCACAGCGAACCTTGCTCGTTCGCATTTTCCGAACACGTGGACATATGGTGATATTCGGACTCTCCTTATTTTTTTGCATAGCGCCGAACCTTGACCGATGACACATCCATCAGGTGGGACAGGACAGCCAATTGAGATGTTTCAGCACATGGACACACCTCCAACCCTATAACAGAACCCGATCTGGCAGCCATTTTACATTATGTGTTTTGCCAGTGTAGGGAGAGGTTGTATTTTGGAGCAGGGACAGTTAGGGACACCAAACGCTAGCTAATAGGGCCACAAAAGTCTTTTTAAGGACTGGTATAGGTGTGCTATTGATAGGTGTGATATAGAGGGGTGTGATATACATATAATATACTTTCGAACATAGAAATTATATTATAGTGTATTTGTATTGTGCAGCAGTTGTGTGCGGTTCTGCTGCGATACCGCAGGTAGATAGAGGGACAAACGCTATTGGAGTAACAAATTGCAACTGGTGTGATATACCTATTGCCCCCCAAAAAACTGGTTGAGGGCTGCGATATACCTTCTTCCACAAAATCTAAATTGAGGGGTGCTATATACCTGTTTCCGCCAAATACTGATTGAGGAGTGCTATTTACCAGTTTCCATCAAATACTGATTGAGGGGTGCTATATACCTTATTCCACAAAAAACTGATTGAGGGGTGCTATTGCTATATACCTTCTTCCACCAAATACTGATTGAGGGCTGCGATACACCTGCTTCCATAAAATATTGATTGAGAGGTGCCATATATCTGTTTCCGCCAACTGCTGATTGAGGGGTGCTATATACCTGTTTCCGCCAAATACGGATTGAGGGGTGCTATATACCTGTTTCCGCCAAATACTGATTGAGGGGTGCCATATACCTTCTTCCACCAAATACTGATTGAGGATTGCGATACACCTGTTTCCACCAAATACTGATTGAGGGGTGCCATATACCTTCTTCCACTAAATACTGATTGAGGGGTGCTATTGCTATATACCTTGTTCCACCAGATACTGATTGAGGGGTGCCATATACCTTTTTCAACAGATACTGATTGAGGGGTGCCATATACCTTCTTCCTCTAAATACTGGTTGAGGGAGGCTATTGCTATAGACCTTCTTCCACCAAATACAGATTGAGGGTGCAATACACCTACTTCCACAAAATACTGATTGAGGGGTGCCATATACCTGTTTCCACCAAATACTGATTGAGGGGGTGCTATATACCTGTTTCTGCCAAATATTAATTGAGGGGTGCCATATACCTGTTTACACTAAATACTGGTTGAGGGATGCTATATACCTGTTTCCGCCAAATACTAATTAAAAGGTGCCATATACCTTCTTCCTCTAAATACTGATTGAGGGGTGCTATTTCTATATACCTTCTTCCACCAAATACTGATTGAGGGGTGCAATACACCTACTTCCACAAAATACTGATTGAGGGGTGCCATATACCTGTTTCTGCCAAATACTGATTGAGGTGTGCTATATACCTGTTTCCGCCAAATACTGATTGAGGGGTGCTATAAACCTGTTTCCACCAAATACTGATTAAAAGGTGCCATATACCTTCTTCCACTAAATACTGATTGAGGGGTGCTATTGCTATATACCTTCTTATACCAAATACCGATTGAGAGGTGCAATACACCATTTTCTGCCGAATACTAATTGAGGGGTGCTATATACCTTCTTCCACTAAATACTGATTGAGGGGTGCTATTGCTATATACCTTCTTCCACCAAAAACTGATTGAGGGGTGCAATACACCTTTTTCCACAAAATATTGATTGAGGGGTGCCATATACCTGTTTCCGCCAAATACTGATTGAGGGGTGCCATATACCTTTTTCCACCAAATACTGATTGAAGCCTGCGATACATCTGCTTCTACAAAATACTGATAGAGGGGTGATATATACCTGTTTCCGCCAAATACTCATTGAGGGGTGTCATACACCTGTTTCCGCCAAATACTGATTGAGGGGTGCCATATACCTTCTTCCTCTAAATATTGATTGAGGGGTGCTATTGCTATATACCTTCTTCCACCAAATACTGATTGAGGGTGCAATACACCTACTTCCACAAAATACTGATTAAGGGGTGCCATATACCTGTTTCCGCCAAATACTGATTGAGGGGGTGCCATATACCTGTTTCTGCCAAATACTAATTGAGGGGTGCCATATACCTGTTTCCACCAAATACTGATTGAGGGGTGCTATATACCTGTTTCCGCCCAATACTGAATAAGGGGTGCCATATACCTTCTTCCACTAAATACTGATTGAGGGGTGCTAATGCTATATACCTTCTTCCACCAAATACCGATTGAGGGGTGCAATACACCTTTTTCCACCAAATACTGATTGAGGGGTGCCATATACCTGTTTCCGCCAAATATTGATTGAGGGGTTCTATATACCTGTTTCCGCCAAATACTGATTGAGGTAGTGCCATATACCTGTTTCCGCCAAATACTGATTGAGGGCTGTGATATACCTTCTTCCACAAATACTGCTATTCTCTACAGACTTAATCAGAGGGTCATTTTAAAATGACAGGCAGAGGAAGAGGCAGGTAAGGGTCATGCAGGTGCACCAGGCCGAAGCCAAAGTGGGAAGTTGGAGAAGGCGCGTGCGATAACTTCAAAGGGTGCACCAGAGTAGATTGAGTGGCTCACTCAGCCTTCCGCTTCTGCACCCTCCTCATCCTCTGTATCTTCACCCTCCGCATTCTCTGCTGTGTGCACCACCAAAGACACCACCACCACCGTAGCCCCTCCACTTGAGTCAGAGGAATTATTTTCCCATCCATTCCCAGACCATACTGATGTGCAGCCATTCTTGGCATCGGATGAGGAAGAGGAGATAGCAACGGCCGCCATCCAGCGGTCTGACGACAGTACCCAGATTGGCCCAAGTAGGGTGGTCCCCGCTGTTGCTGCCTACTCCGAGATCTCTAATGTCAGTGGTGCTGAAGGTGATGATGATGATGACGTTTCGATGGATGTCACGTGGGTGCCTATAAGAGAGGAAGAGGAGGGGAGTTCAGAGGGAGAGACGGAGCAGCAGATAGGGAGGAGAAGGAGGAGAATCAGGCAGAACTCACAGTGCACAGGAGGCAAAAAGCAGACTGCAAATGTATCTGGAGCAAGCCATCCACCATGCACGGTCACATCTTGTGCTCCCAGGACGCCGGCACATAGCTCCACAGTGTAGGCTTTTTTTTCATGTGTCAGCTGCTGGTTATAGTGTTGCCATTTGCAGCCTGTGCTGTCAACACATAAGTCGCGATAAGCCCAACACTCACCTAGGGAGAACCGCCTTAAGAAGGTACCTGGCCTCACATCACCGAGCCCAGTGGGAGCAACGCCGTCAGTACCCACAGAGCCACACTCCCGGCGCTCCACGTCCTGCCTCTTCTCTTTCTCCTCTCCCTTC
Organism: Bufo bufo; assembly: GCF_905171765.1. Taxonomy (NCBI): domain Eukaryota; kingdom Metazoa; phylum Chordata; class Amphibia; order Anura; family Bufonidae; genus Bufo; species Bufo bufo. The sequence goes on along the minus strand of NC_053392.1, from coordinate 274,189,762 downwards.
CCATTTGTCCTCCACTCGACCTTCCACTGGGCAGTCGTCGCGTTTATCTAGCAGAAGGCAGGCTTCCGTGGCCCAAATGTTTGTGCGTAATAAAATTATTACACCGGATAATCCTCTTGCCCAAGGGCTGACCACTGGCTTGTCGGAACTGCTAGCCCGCTAACTACTGCCATATAAACTGGTGGACTTGAAGGCCTTTAGAAAATTTGTGGCCATTGGCACATCTCAATGGAAGGTCCCCGGAAGGAAATATTTCTCCCAGAAGGCATCCCTGAACTATATGGCCACGTTCAGCGGCAAGTTAATATATCTCTGGCACTCAGTGTCGGTGCCAAGATACATCTGACCACAGACACGTGGTCTAGCAAACACGGGCAGAGAAGGTACAAAACTTTTACTGCACACTGGGTGAACCTTCTGACGGCCGTCAAGCATGTAACCCGTGGCACCCTTGTGGATTTGATGTTACCGCCACGGGTTCTCCTCTTCCTACTCCATCCTCCATCTACTCCTCGGCTGACTCCTCCTTTTCCACTGCTACCGCCTCTTCCACTGCATTCCCCAGAACCTATTCGATGTTCCAGGTGAGACTTTACCTGCTGTTGTGCCTTGAAGCCAAGAGCAACACCAATCGCTGCACTGCTTTCAGCACTGCGGTCACAGACCGATCAGTGGCTAACCCCGCTCAATTTGACAGTTGGTAAAGTGGTGTGCGACAACGGTGCCAATCTGCTGAGCGCGCTGAAATGCGCGCCGTGCATGGCACACATCCTAAACTTAGTCGTGCAGCGATTCGTTTGCAAATAGCACGGGGTCCAGGACGTTTTGCGGCAGACCAGAAAAATCTCTGGCCATTTTAGAAGATCTTACACAGCTATGGCTCGCCTTGCTGACATTCAGCGGTGACACCACTTGCCCGTCAGACGTCTGATTTGTGACTACCCGACGCGCTGGAACTCCACTTTGTATATGCTTGATAGGCTGCTCCAACAGAAAAGTGCCGTTAAAGACTACCTGCGGCAGGACAGGTTCTGGGGAGCTTGCTTTTTTTTTCACTGCGCCAGTGGCTGCTCATGCGGCACATGCAGACTTCTGCGGCCATTCGATGAAATCACCAAACTGATCAGTCGCAGCCAGGGCGCCATTAGTGACATCGTACCTTACGCCTTCTTTCTGTAGCGTGCATTGCATCGTGTCATTGATCAAGTCGCAGGAGCTAGAAGATAAGGAAGTCGCTATGCTTAATGAATTCCCAGGGGGGGGTTACTCCATCTGAGACAAGTCAGCAGGAGTCTGAAGTGGAGTCAGAGGATGGTGCCTGGAAGGAGGAGGAGGAGCAAGAAGAGCAGGCTTTAAACTTTCGGGGATAACTGGTGTTGTCCGTGGATGGAAGTAGGAGACCGAGGACGACATTCTCCTGGTTGATGAGAAGATGCCAGAGCGTTCCACCACTTCCAGTGTAGTGCAAATGGGGGCCTTCATGCTCCAGTGTTTTAAGAGGGACCCCCATATAAAAAGCATAAAGGGCAAGGACCAGTACTGGGTGGCAACATACTTAGACCCCCAGTACAAACACAAAATGGTGCACATGTTACCAGCATCAGAGTAGGATGTCAGAATGCAGCATATCCAGGCCTTGCTGTGAGAGATGTTGCATTCTGCTGTTGCGGGCGCTGGCAGAGGAATTTCCAGCCACAGAGAAACAGTTGCGGGTATCATTCCTACAGTGCATGCAAGAAGAGAGCAGTTTGAAAATGTGTTGGTTACTTCGGATATGAGATCATTCTTGCAGCCAACCCATCAACAGCCGCCCTCCAGATCCAGCTTAAGGGAACGCCTAGACTGACAGGTGTCTGACTACATTGGGTTAACGGACGATATTGACGATGTGAGAAGCGAGGAACCGCTTAACTACTGGTTGTGCAGGCTTGACCTGTGCCCAGAGCTGACACAATTTGCTATGGAACTCTTGGCTTGCCCCTCGTCGAGTGTCCTGTCCGAAAGGACGTTAAGCGCAGCAAGGGGGATCATAACCGATAAGCGCACTCGCCTACCTCACGACAGTGTGGACTACCTCATATTTCTAAAAATGAATGAGGCATGGATCTCAGAGGAATTCAACCCCTGTGACGACCACGTTTAATTGAATTTCCTCATGCCAGCCCATAAATATCCGCCACCACCCAGAACAAAGAATGGTCCCTGTCTTATGTAAATACAGTGGCATAAAAGACCTTTTCTGTCCGGTGAATGCCTAATGTTCGGGGGCTGTACTTTACTGGCCTGCAGAACAATTGGTATTAAACGACCGTCTAATAAACCTCCAGCCACATAATCACTTGATCTTTTCTGTACAGTGAATGCCTAATTGTTGGGGCCTCTGAGGAATTCAACATCTGTGACGACCACGTGTTATCGAATTTCACCTATTGTCATTTGGGGTTTATTCAAGAGGGGGGATTTCGTTAGCCATGTATTGAATCCTATTTAATATTTATAGTTATTTTCAATATATGTATTTGGCATGTATTTGTACTGGTCTACAGTAAAATTGTTACCCAATGACCGTCTAATATACACTCACCTAAAGAATTATTAGGAACACTATATTAATACAGTGTTGGACCTCCTTTTGCCTTCAGAACTGCCTTAATTCTACGTGGCATTGATTCAACAAGGTGCTGATAGCATTTTTTAGAAATGTTGGCCCATATTGATAGGATAGCATCTTGCAGTTGATGGAGATTTGAGGGATGCACATCCAGGGCACGAAGCTCCCGTTCCACCACATCCCAAAGATGCTCTATTGGGTTGAGATCTGGTGACTGTGGGGGCCATTTTAGTACAGTGAACTCATTGTCATGTTCAAGAAACCAATTTGAAATGATTTGAGCTTTGTGACATGGTGCATTAACCTGCTGGAAGTAGCCATCAGAGGATGGATACATTTTCTCATTCTGTATACGCCAAATTCGGACTCTACTATTTGAATGTCTCAACAGAAATCGAGACTCATCAGACCAGGCAACATTTTTCCAGTCTTCAACAGTCCAATTTTGGTGAGCTCGTGCAAATTGTAGCCTCTTTTTCCTATTTGTAGTGGAGATGAGTGGTACCCGGTGGGGTCTTCTGCTGTTGTAGCCCATGCGCCTCAAGGTTTTGCGTGTTGTGGCTTCACAAATGCTTTGCTGCATACCTCGGTTGTAACGAGTGGTTATTTCAGTCAACGTTGCTCTTCTATCAGCTTGAATCAGTCGGCCCATTATCCTCTGACCTCTAGCATCCACAAGGCATTTTTGCCCACAGGACTGCCGCATACTGGATGTTTTTCCCTTTTCACACCATTCTTTGTAAACCCTAGAAATGGTTGTGCGTGAAAATCCCAGTAACTGAGCAGATTGTGAAATACTCAGACCGGCCCGTCTGGCACCAACAACCATGTCACGCTCAAAATTGCTTAAATCACCTTTCTTTCCCATTCTGACATTCAGTTTGGAGTTCAGGAGATTGTCTTGACCAGGACCACACCCCTAAATGCATTGAAGCAACTGCCATGTGATTGGTTGACTAGATAATTGCATTAATGAGAAACAGAACAGGTGTTCCTAATAATTCTTTAGATGAGTGTATCTCCAGCCACATAATCACTTGATCTTTTCTTTACAGTGAATGTTTAATGTTTGGGGCCTATACTCCACTGGCTGCAGTAAAATGGATATCCATTGACCGTCTAATATACCTCCAGCCACATAATCACTTGATCTTTTCTGTACATAGAAACATAGAAACATAGAATGTGTCGGCAGATAAGAACCATTTGGCCCATCTAGTCTGCCCAATATACTAAATACTATAGATAGCCCCTGGCCCTATCTTATATGAAGGATGGCCTTATGCCTATCCCATGCATGCTTAAACTCCTCCACTGTATTTGCAGCTGCCACTTCTGCAGGAAGGCTATTCCATGCATCCACTACTCTCTCAGTAAAGTAATACTTCCTGATATTACTTTTAAACCTTTGCCCCTCTAATTTAAAACTATGTCCTCTTGTAGCAGTTTTTCTTCTTTTAAATATTCTTTCCTCTTTTACCTTGTTGATTCCCTTTATGTATTTAAAAGTTTCTATCATATCCCCTCTGTCTCGTCTTTCTTCCAAGCTAAGCACAGCTAAGCACAGTCAATGCATAATTTTTGGGGCCTGTACTCCACTCGTCTGCAGCAAAATTGATATCCACTGACCGTCTAATATACCTCCAGCCACATAATTACTTGATGTTTTCTGTCTGGTGAATGCCTAATAATTGGGGCCAGTAATCCACTGTCCTGCAGTAAAATTGATATCCATTGACTGTCTATTATACCTCCAGCCACATAATCACTTGATCTTTTCTGTACGATGAATGCATATTTTTTGGGGCCTGTAATCTAACTGGCTAACAGTAAAATTGTTATACGGTGATCGCCTAATGTACCTCCAGCCACATAATAACAAGTTCTTTTCTGTACAGTGAATGCCTAATATTTGGGCCCTGTAATCCACTGGCCTGCAGTAAAATTGTTATCCAATGACCGTCTAATATACCTCCAGCCACAAAATCACTTGATCTTTTCTGTCCTGTGAATGCCTAATGTTTGAGGCCTGTACTCCTCTGGCCTTCAGTAAAATTGATATCCAACGACCATCTAATATACCTCCAGCCACATAATCACTTGATCTTTTCTGTACGGTGAATGCCTAATTGTCTCAGAGGAATTCAACACCTGTGACGACCACGTGTTATAGAATTTTACCTATTATCATTTGGGGTATATTCAAGAGTGGGGATTTCTTTAGCCATGTTTTTAATCCAATTTTATATTTTTAGTTCTTCTAAACATATGTATTTGACATGTATTTGTACTGGCCTGCATTAAAATTGATATCCAATGACCGTCTAATGTACCTCCAGCCCCATAATCACTTGATGTTTTCTGTCCGGTGAATGCCTAATGTTTGGGGCCTGTACTCCACTGGCCTGCTGTAAAATTTATTTCCAATGACCGTCTAATATACCTCCAGCCACATAATCACTTGATGTTTTCTGTACGGTGAAAGCCTAATGTTTGGGGCCTGTACTCCAGTGGGCTACAGTAAAATTGTTATTCAGTGACCGCATAATGTACATCGAGCCACATAATCACAATTTCTTTTATGTCAGGTGAATGCATAATTTTTAGGGCCCGTAATCCTCTGGCCTAAAATAAAAATTATCTAGGCTCCAGCAGGGCACTTTTTTGAGAATTTCCCTTTAAGACACATAAAAATGGCCCATGATTAAAATACATATTTCTCATGGGAATTTTTGTCATTTATCCCCCTCTAGTATGTCACTGTCCATGTTGTGGGACTATTTGTGCACTTCTAGTAAGTATTTGGTGGCTGCAAATATGACCTGAAGGTTTTTCAGGTTTGCCTGCCATTAAAGTGAGTGGGGCCCGCCGCGAACTTGCGGTTTGCGAACATTTGATTGCGAATCGTCCCGGCCGATGTTCGTCCATCACTATTGTTTAATACATATGGTATTTGTTTTCCTGGCATCTGCTTATTCTGTGGCTTGGAACAATGCTGCATTTTTTTTGGACTGTGCTGTGTATTGATCTCTGTTTGTTTCTTGAAAGGAGATAAGGGCTTGTTCACACGTCAGTTTTATGATCAGTTATTTCCATCAGTTATTGTGTGCCAAAACCAGGTGCTGGTCAAAAATGCAGAACAGTTGCAGATCTTTTCATTATACCTTATCTCTATGTAGTCTCCACTCCTGGTCAAAAACTGATGGAAATAACTGATGAAATAACTGACACGTGAACAAAGAATTTAGAATTTGCTTGCAGTGACCCCATATTTATTTCTCATTACTGAATTCTTGCATAATCACAGGCCACCAATAATGATGAGAGACCAATATTTTAGTCCCCATGATCTGTACGGTGTCTACATAAAACAGGTTGAAGAGATTATCCCATGATTTATGTAAAAAAATGAAAGACAGACATCATATAGTACATGCCAATCTCTTTCTAATAAAGCTAAAACCAGCTCTGCTCTGCTAGATTTATATCAAGCTGGCAGCTCAAGGGGAGTGTCTTTTCTGCTGCAGCTCAGGGGGATGTGTCTCATTTCTCCCTATCACAACTCAGAGGGCAGTTATAGGATGAAACTGAACATGTGCAGCCATCTCAGTGAGCTGAACAAAGAAATAAGAAAGAAAAAAAAACATCAGTTGGCGCTATGCAGATACATTGTATTAAATAACTCAGTGGCTATGCTAAATTTAAAATTATATGCAGTAAGTGATGGACGAACATCGGCCGGGACGGTTCGCGAACGTGACCGCGCAAACGAGATCAAATGTTCGCGAACCGCAAGTTCTCAGCGGGCTCCATTCACTTTAATGGCAGGCGAACCTGAAAAACCTCCAGCTCATATTTGCAGCCACCAAATACTTAGTAGAAGTGCACAAATAGTCCCACAACATGGACATTGACATACTAGAGGGGGATCAATGACAAAAAAATCCAACAAAAAATATGTGTCCTAATCAGGGGACATTTTTATGCGTATAAAAGGGAAATTCTCTGAAATGTGCCCTGCTGGAGCCTAGAAATTTTTTATTTTAGGCCAGTGGATTATGGGCCCTAAAAATTACACATTCACCTGACATAAAAGAAATTGTGATTATGTGGCTCAAGGCACATTATGCTGTCACTGAATAACAATTTTACTGTAGCCCACTGGAGTACAGGCCCCAAACATTAGGTATTCACCAGACAAAAAAGTTCAAGTGATTATGTGGCCGGAGGTACATTACACGGTCAATAGATATCAATTTTACTGCAGGCCAGTACAAATACAGGTCAAATACATATGTTTAAAATAACTAAAAATATAAAATTGGATTAAAAACATGGCTAACGAAATCCCCCCTCTTGAAAAAACCCCAAATGATAATAGTTGAAATTCAATAACACGTGGTCGTCACTGGTGTTGAATTCCTTCGAGGCAGCAACAATAATTAATTCACCATACAGAAAAGAACAAGTAAGTATTTTGCTGGAGGTAGATTACACGGTCATTGGATATCAATTTTACAGCAGGCCAGTGGACTACAGGCCCCAAAAATTATGCATTCAGCGTACAGAAAAGAACAAATAAGTATGTGGCTGGAGGTAGATTACCCAGTCATTGTATATCAATTTTACAGAAGGCCAGTGGACTACAGGCCCCAAAAATTATGTATTCAGCGTACAGAAAAGAACAAGTAAGTATGTGGTTGGAGGTCTATTAGACGGTTAATGGATAGCAATTTTACTGACGGCCAGTACAAACACAGGTCAAATACATATGTTTAAAAGTATGTTTAAATAAAAAAATAAAATAGGATTAAAAACATCGCTAACGAAATCCCCCCTCTTGAAAAAAACCCTAATGATAATAGTTGAAACACATGATCGTCACAGGTGTTGAATTCCTCCGAGGCCCAAAACATTAGGCATTCAACTGACAGAAAAGGCCTTTGTATTTACCTAAGACAGGGACCATTATTTGTTCTAAGCGGTGGCGGATATTTGTGGGCTGTCATGAGAAAATTCAATTAAACGTGGTCGACTCGTCACATGTGTTGAATTCCTCCGAGATTCATGCCTCATTTATTTTTAGAAATGTGAGGCAGTCCACACTGTCGTGAGCTAGGCGAGTGCGCTTATCGGTCACGATCCCCCTCCTGCTGCGCTGAACGTCCTTTCGGACAGGACACTGGACTATGCCACAGGTCTGGCCTGCTCTTGCCACAAGTCAAGCCTGCACACCCAGTAGTCCGGGGGTTCCTCTCTTCTCAGAGCGTCCACATTGGCCGTTAACCCGATGTAGTCGGACACCTGTCGTTTAGGCATTCCCTGAGGCTGGATCCAGAGGACGGCTGTCGATGGGTTGGCTGCAAAAATTGTCCTGGGTCTCCTCCCCCAGCCAGGGACAACACGAGGGATCTCATAAAAGTTTAAAGCATGCTCTTCTTGCTCTTCCTCCGCCCCGGCACCATCCGGTGTCATCATCTTTTGAGGCTAGAACATTTGGGCCACGGAACCCTGCCTTTTGCCAGATGAACGCGACAACAGCATGATGGAAGGTGGAGTGAAGGACAAATTGGAGGTGAGAGGAGAAGAGGCAGGATGTGGAGCGCTGGGAGTGTGGCTTTGTGGGTTCTGATGGTGTTTCTCCGACTAGGCTCGGTGATGGGAGGCCAAGTGCCTTCTCACGGCGGTCGTCCCTAGGTGAGTGTTGGGCTTACCGCGACTTATGCGTTGACAGCACAGGCTGCAGATGGCAACACTATTGTCGGCAGCAGACAAGTTAAAAAACATCCCACACTGCGGAGCCATGTGCCGGCGTCCTAGGAGCGCCAGATGTGACCGTGTATGATGGATGGCTCGTTCCAGATACATTAGCAGTCTTTTTGCCTTCTGTGCACTGTAAGTTCTGCCTGCTTCTCCTTATTCTCCTCCCTATCTGCTCCTGCCTCTCTCCCTCTGAACTCCCCTCCTCTTCCTCTCTTGTGGGCACCCACATGACGTCTATAGACACGTCATCAGCGTCATCTTCACCACCACAGACATTATAGATCTCGGAGTAGGCAGCAACAGCAGGGACCACCCTCCTTGGGCTGATCTGGGTACTGTCATCAGACCGCTGGGTGGCGACCGTTGATACCTCCTCTTCCAGATCCGATGCCAAGAATGGCTGCACATCGGTAAGGTCTTGGAATGGATGGCAAAATAATTCCTCTGACTCAAGCGGAGGAGATATGGTGGTGGTGTCTTTGCTGGTTCACACAGCAGAGAGTGAAGAGGGTGCAGATAGAGTGGATGAGGAGGGTGCAGAAGCGGAAGGCTGAGTGAGCCACTCAACCAAGTCTGGTGCGTCCTTTGACATAATTGCATGCACTTTCTGCAACTTTCCACTTAGGCTCCGGCCTGGTGCACCTGCCCGACCCCTGCGGAATGGCCTGTCTCTTCCTCTGCCTGTCATTTTAAAAATGACCCTGTGACAAAAGTCCTTATAGAAGAGCAGTATTTGTGGAAGAAGGTATATCACACCCCTGCCTCAATCAGTCTTTTTGGGGGGCAACTGGTATATCACACCAATTTAAATTATTTGTTCCAATAACATTTGTCACTCTGTGTAGCTGCAGTAACGCAGCAAAACCACAAACAAATTCTGCATTACCCAAATGCACTAAACAGAAAATATATTATTGGTATTTAACACCCCTGCTTCAATCACTTTTTTGGGGGGGCAACTGTTATATCACACCAGTAGAAATTATTTGTTCCAATAGCGTTTGTCACTCTGTGTAGTTGAGGTAACGCAGCAAAACCGCAAACAAATGCTGCACTACCTAAATGCACTATATAGAACATATATTATTGGTATATAACACCCCTGCTTCAATCACTTTTTTTGTGGGGAAATTGGTATATCACACCAGTAGAAATTATTTGTTCCAATATACACTGCGTGCAGAATTATTAGGCAAATGAGTATTTTGACCACATCATCCTCTTTATGCATGTTGTCTTACTCCAAGCTGTATAGGCTCGAAAGCCTACTACCAATTAAGCATATTAGGTGATGTGCATCTCTGTAATGAGAAGGGGTGTGGTCTAATGACATCAACACCCTATATTAGGTGTGCATAATTATTAGGCAACTTCCTTTCCTTTGGCAAAATGGGTCAAAAGAAGGACTTGACAGGCTCAGAAAAGTCAAAAATAGTGAGATATCTTGCAGAGGGATGCAGCACTCTTAAAATTGCAAAGCTTCTGAAGCGTGATCATCGAACAATCAAGCGTTTTATTCAAAATAGTCAACAGGGTCGCAAGAAGCGTGTGGAAAAACCAAGGCGCAAAATAACTGCCCATGAACTGAGAAAAGTCAAGCGTGCAGCTGCCAAGATGCCACTTGCCACCAGTTTGGCCATATTTCAGAGCTGCAACATCACTGGAGTGCCCAAAAGTACAAGGTGTGCAATACTCAGAGACATGGCCAAGGTAAGAAAGGCTGAAAGACGACCACCACTGAACAAGACACACAAGCTGAAACGTCAAGACTGGGCCAAGAAATATCTCAAGACTGATTTTTCTAAGGTTTTATGGACTGATGAAATGAGAGTGAGTCTTGATGGGCCAGATGGATGGGCCCGTGGCTGGATTGGTAAAGGGCAGAGAGCTCCAGTCCGACTCAGACGCCAGCAAGGTGGAGGTGGAGTACTGGTTTGGGCTGGTATCCTCAAAGATGAGCTTGTGGGGCCTTTTCGGGTTGAGGATGGAGTCAAGCTCAACTCCCAGTCCTACTGCCAGTTTCTGGAAGACACCTTCTTCAAGCAGTGGTACAGGAAGAAGTCTGCATCCTTCAAGAAAAACATGATTTTCATGCAGGACAATGCTCTATCACACGCGTCCAAGTACTCCACAGCGTGGCTGGCAAGAAAGGGTATAAAAGAAGAAAATCTAATGACATGGCCTCCTTGTTCACCTGATCTGAACCCCATTGAGAACCTGTGGTCCATCATCAAATGTGAGATTTACAAGGAGGGAAAACAGTACACCTCTCTGAACAGTGTCTGGGAGGCTGTGGTTGCTGCTGCACGCAATGTTGATGGTGAACAGATCAAAACACTGACAGAATCCATGGATGGCAGGCTTTTGAGTGTCCTTGCAAAGAAAGGTGGCTATATTGGTCACTGATTTGTTTTTGTTTTGTTTTTGAATGTCAGAAATGTATATTTGTGAATGTTGAGATGTTATAATGGTTTCACTGGTAAAAATAAATAATTGAAATGGGTATATATTTGTTTTTTGTTAAGTTGCCTAATAATTATGCACAGTAATAGTCACCTGCACACACAGATATCCCCCTAAAATAGCTAAAACTAAAAACAAACTAAAAAGTACTTCCAAAAATATTCAGCTTTGATATTAATGAGTTTTTTGGGTTCATTGAGAACATGGTTGTTGTTCAATAATAAAATTAATCCTCAAAAATACAACTTGCCTAATAATTCTGCACTCCCTGTAGTTTTTCACTCTGTGTAGCTGCAGTATCGCAGCAGAACTGCACACAACTGCTGCACAATGCAAATGCACTATAATATACTTTCTATGTTAGAAAGCATATTATAAGTAAATTCCGCCCCTCAGTAAGTCATACCTATCGATAGCACACCTATGCCATTCCTTAAAAGGACTTTTGTGGCCCTATCCACACAGCAACCTCTCCCTACACTGGCAAAAGACTGAATATAAAATGGTGGCCAGATCGGGTTTATTTATGTTAGGGGGTATGTTCATGTGCTGAAACGTCTCAATTGGCTGTCCTGTACCATCTGATGGATGTGTAATGGTTCAAAGTTCTTCACAATGTAAAATAATATGGCTCCGGCGGACATCTCCATAAGTTCGCCACGAAACGACCGCCGGGCGAACCGCAAGGCCATCTCTACATGCAGTTACAAAAGTATTCAGGTCCAGGTGCTGGTTTGAAAACTGTAGAATATTTTTTTGTGGGACAACCCCTTTAGTGCAATTCATTAAGCAATCTGAGTCTGAATTCAGACTATTTGGGAAGTCACACACATAACAGTTGAGTGTGGTCACACTTTGTTCTACCTTCAATCTCCATTAAAGGGGTTATCCGAGTTATTCTTTTGTTCTTTCTATGTTCCTAACTAAGCAAATGTAACAGCTTTCCAATTAACTCACTTTATCTCCAGTGGCTGGTTTCTCAGATCTCACTGAGGGTCACATGACCTGTGATGTCAGCTTCTCTCCCTGCTCTGATAAAGGTTGTTTACAAGCCTGTAAACGAGATGTCACTGTCCTGGCCACGCCCCCCTTCACTGCCGTCTACTCTCTGCTAAGATTCTTAACCCCTTCAGCTGCACACACTGGGTAGCTCTGCAGGCAGTGAGGAGACAATGCTGGGCACTGGAGCTGACATACTAGAGAGAGCATTGCACAATAAGGTAGGGGGAAGATCCTGTCTGTATTATCAGTGTCATTATACATCTGGGACTTGTAGTTCTACACGTACAAGTTGCTGTTCATTCTCCCAGCACTCAGGGCAGCTCTTGTATCCACTCCCTTAGCAGTGTCATTGTACAGCTTGGACTTGTAGTCTTACACATAGAATCAGCAGCATTTTGTCCCAGCAGGCAGACATGTCACTCAGGGAAGCTCTTGTATTCACTCCCTTAGCAGAGCAGGGGGAGGGGCAGAGGTTGTTTTTATTGCATGTAAACAAAGGGCCAGAAAAGAACCAGGGAAATGAGGAAATATATATATATATATATTTTTTTTTTGTTTGCATAAAACTTGCTTAGCTCAGTTATATATCAGATTTTCAGTGCTATATTATTTTTTTTTCATAACTCAGACAACCCCTTTAACTAAGTGGATTAAATATGTTTGCAGTATTTAAGGTCACTGAAATTGACTTTTTTTTGCTTGTTTTTATACCTTGTTTGATCTGATTGACATTTAGCATAGCTCTGAAATCACCCACTCAAAAAAAAAAAAAAAATCAAAAAGATGCTATCTCATTATAATCACTTATCTGCCAGTCCCATATAGATAAAATTAACTATTTCTCATAATCTGTCGGGGACTCAGCAGTTGCATCCCAGCCAATCAAACATTTATTCTCTATCCTGTGGATGGGACATAACTGTTTGAAAAGGAACACCCATTAAATAAGAGTAGCAAAAGGAAATAAAAATATCCATAAACTGCAGGTTAGACACAACATTACTGTTTCACTACTTCTAGATACATAAGGAGAGACTGGAATTTTTACTTTGTTATGATAGGTACACTTTAAATTATTAAAGGGGTTTTCGGAGTTCAGCTTATTCATGATCTGTCCTTAGGTCATCAATATTTTGGCGGAGGTTTGACTCTTGGTACCCCAGGTGACTAGTTGTTTGACCTGGCTGTGGCTCTTTGGCCACTTCATTATTTTCCTGAGCACTGTCTACTTAATACTAGAGATGTCGCGAACATAAAATTTTCCGTTCGCGAACCGCCATAGACTTCAATAGACAGGCAAATTTTAAAACCCACAGGGACTCTTTCTGGCCACAATAGTGATGGAAAAGTTGTTTCAAGGGGACTAACACCTGGACTGTGGCATGCCGGAGGGGATCCATGGCAAAACTCCCATGGAATATTACGTAGTTGATGCAGAGTGTGGTAAGTTGAATTCGCAATGCGATTAATATAACCTGCATTAATCGCATTGCGAATTTAACTTAGAGCTAAGTTCCTAATGGTTGTATTGCTAGAATTGACAAATATAACGAATATAGCACTATATTCTCAATCTTCGTTATATTCTAGCAATACAACCAGCTCTAAGTTGAATTCGCAATGCGATTAATATAACCTGTATTAGGCTGAGTTCACACGAGCGTGTCCGGATAAGGTCCGGATGCGTTGCGGCAAACCCGCGCGAGTAGGTACCCAATTGCAGTCAGTTTTGACTGCGATTGCGTTCCATTGTTCAGTTTTTCTCGCGCGGGTGCAATGCGTTTTGCACACGCGTGATAAAAAACTGACTGGTACCCAGACCCGAACTTCTTCACAGAAGTTCAGGTTTGGGTTCGGTGTTGTGTAGATGTTATTATTTTCCCTTATAACATGGTTATAAGGGAAAATAATAGCATTCTTTTATACAGAATGCTTAGTAGGTGGTCAATTGAGGGTTAAAAAATAAAAAATAATGAACTCACCTTCTCCTCTTGATCGCGTAGCTGCCGGTCTCTTCTTACTTCTTTAAACATGAGATGCCAGCTAAAGGACCTGTGGTGACGTCAGAGCACATGGTCCAATCACATGATCAATCACTGTGGTAATTGACCATGTGATTGGACCATGTGATCTGACGTCACCACAGGTCCTTTAGCCGGCAGCTCATGATTAAAGAAGAAGAGACCGGCAGCTACGCGATCAAGAGGAGAAGGTGAGTTCATTATTTTTTAACCCTCAATTGACCACCTACTAAGCATTCTGTATTAAAGAATGCTATTATTTTCCCATATAACAATGTTATAAGGGAAAATAATACAGTGAATAGACTGTAATCTTAGCAACCATGCGTGAAAATCACACCGCATCCGCACTTGATTGCGGATGCTTGCGATATTCACTCAGCCCCATTCAGTTCTATGGGGCCTGCGTTGCGTGATAAACGCACAATATAGAGCATGCTGCGATTTTCACGCAACACATAAGTGATGCGTGAAAATCACAGCTCATGTGCACAGCCCCATAGAAATGAATGGGTCCAGATTCAGTGCGGGTGCAATGCGTTCACCTCATGCATTGCACCCGCTCGGAAATCTCGCCCGTGTGTACCCTCCCTCCCAGACCCTCCCACCTCCTATCAAAAAGCAAGGACAGCATCCATCTTAGATTCATTCTGAAACTGCAGTGTCAAAAATTTGACAAAGTTGTAATCGCAATGCGATTAATACAGGTTATATTAATCGCATTGCGATTACAACTTAGATCTGAGTTCCTAATGGTTGTATTGCTAGAATTGACAAATATAACGAATCTAGCACTACATTCTCAATCTTCGTTATATTCTAGCAATACAACCATTAGGAACCCAGATCTAAGTTGATTTCGCAATGCGATTAATATAACCTGTATTAATCGCATTGCGATTACAACTTGGATCTGAGTTCCTAATGGTTGTATTGAAAGAATTGACGAATATAACGAATCTAGCACTATATTCTCAATCTTCGTTATATCCTAGCAATACAACCATTAGGAACCCAGCTCTAAGTTGAATTCGCAATGCGATTAATATAACCTGTATTAATCGCATTGCGATTACAACTTTGTCAAATTTTTGACACTGCAGTTTCAGAATGAATCTAAGATGGATGCTGTCCTTGCTTTTTGATAGGAGGTGGGAGGGTCTGGGAGGGAGGGTATGCTGATTGGCTGAAATGTGTCTGCTGACTGTGAGGTACAGGATCAATGTTTTCTCAATGATGATGTATAGGGGGCGGACCGAACATCGCATATGTTCGCCCGCCACGGCGAACGCGAACAAGCTATGTTTGCCGGGAGCTGTTCGCCGGCATTTAGTTCGGGACATCTCTAGTGGTGGTGCAGGGTGTTGTAGCTTCATCCCATTCTAGTGAATGAGATAAAACCTCAATACCCTGTACCATTACTAAGTAGAAATATGCAAATAAACAATAAGAAAGGGCAATGAAAACACATCCAATTGTGTAGGATTATGCAAATGAGGCTATTATTTAAGTCCATCCACATGTAAGTCAAATTTAAGTTTGGCACAAATGAATCATACAATGTTTAGATTTAATAGAGAATAAAGGGATATTTAGATAGTTTTCTTTATTTTATAACCCTAGTTGAAAGCGCTAACTTGTGTTTCTTTTCTTTACTATGTATTTTCTTGATTTACAGTAATACCTGTTCGACATATTTAAGGCTATGAAACCTCTTGAGAATATGAATCATAGTGCAATCAAGTCCCACAGGGAGAAAACAGAGTGTGTCTGGCTTATACCTTGTGATACAGAGGCATTAATCAAAGTATCTTTATGTTGTTCTTTCTGTTTTGCTTTCTATGCGCTTTTCTTTTTTAAGAAATTTCTTTGATAATTACATTTTGTAGAAAGATATAGGTGTGACAGGCAAACTCTCATCTGGGGCTATGTGGAACACAGGAATAAGTCTATATTATATAGACTAGTTTATTAAAAATATATATCTAGGAACACGTGCTTGTAAGTTACTAGGTTACTAGTAACATATAAAATAAAATATTAAATAAATCCCCCCTATGTATAACATGATACATTAAAATGATGCATATGTGCTAGTAATACAATGATATACCGATTGCTATTCAATAGATAGGATAAATAGTATATACTGCAGTGTCCCTGTTAATAAAAGGATGAATGATATGCAATAACGGAGATATCACAGATGCCAGGTTTGTCAGTATATATGGTATGGCTTGTCAATGTTTATCTCCCTTATGGTGTTTATTTCTGGAGAGTTTTTCCTTTATATTTTAGAATAAAGGATTATTACAGTCTATTACAGTTCTTTGCATATCTTGAACGGTAGCTGTTAATTGTTGATACACATTCCTTATTGATGGTACTGTTGCTGTCTCAATTTGTTTCATTTAATATGCATGGTCATATATCAACCACTTATAAGACCTATAATAGGCCAGATATAAAATCCAGGTAAATGTTTTGGTAAAATAATGCTTAGTAGAAAAATGCTGTAAATGTTGCACAATAGATCGTATGTATACAGCAGTAATTAGACATATGCAATAAGTATTGCTTATATATCCCCACCATTTTTTTAAATAGATGTAGTCATTGGGATATTGTATTATTGATGATGTTGCAGAGTCACTGAAAGTAATAGTTACACATATAGTTGTGTTTATTTGGTACGTTACCACTCTGATGGTATGAGGATTGCTTTGTCAGAGCCGTCTGTTGTGGTTTCACTTTCTGCAGTGTCTCATGAAGAGATTGTCCGTCTGCCTGGTCAGCGCATCTTGTTTTCTATCCTCTGCAGATGGATGACGAACCTGTAGTTGCGCTCTGTTTGGCATTCCACGTGGGCGCTAGATGTCGGTATGGCTTGTCCTGCTGCCATTAGATTTCGTCTGTAGTTAACATAGTTTTCAATGTGCGTCAGGCACTTCAAAGAGGGTTCTCCTTGGGTATTGGAAGATGAGACAACGTCTTCTGTTATAGTATCTAGTGAACAAATGTCTTATTAAACTAAACGCGTTTCGGAGCTTAACCTTGCTCCTTCTTCAGTGGCTAATTATATAGTAACATGCTTTAGGGAGGTTTATATGTACTTGGCATTGGGGAGTGGCTGATAATTGACTTTGCATCAGCTTAATCCTGGTCTGGATTTTACAGAGTAATTGCTTCTTTCACAATGTGCATCTTGTATACTAAATACATACACAAAACTTAAAATCATATAAAATCGCTTAAAATGACACAAAAACGCACCTGTGTTTTTGGTGTGTTTTCGATCCGGTTCCCATGCTTTTTTCAAATTATTACATAAAATGATTCACTGTGATCCTTAAATGTATATGTAGTGGTATAATTTGCGAGATTGTAGTGTTCTGGTGTTTAGTTTTAAAGTTAAATACCAGGCTTTTTAGGAGAACAATGAAGTATTATTAACGATATTTTGAATCTTTAGTGTAGGAACACTATGATGAAGAATGGTTTGATAGAGAGTAGGGATGGGGGGTCCAATGAGGAGGAGAGATAGAGGTGCTGGTAAAACAGCCTGACTTCTATTTCTCATCCCCAAAAGGCACCCCTCCCAATTTCACAGAAATCCAAAAACTTATATTTCTGCATTAAGACCTGCAGGTATTATTGTATCGAATTCAAAAATTCATCTTGATTCCATACGTGAATTTTTGGAAGGCCGTAAATATGAGTGATGTCGGATCGCTATTGTGATGTGTATTGTAGTGTTTGGATACTGAGTGCTGTTCATACCCTTTTTTTATGTTTGCGATATGTTCCGATATCCTTTTCTTCAGTGGTCTTTTGGTTCTACCAATATATTGTTTTTGACATGGACATTGTAAAAGGTAAATGACATCTGTTGAATTACATGTTATGCATTCTTCTATTTGATATTTGAACATATTTTGAGTAGATACAACTTGTTCTATTTTTCTCGAAAAATTGGTAACCTTACAGTTTTTACAGCGTCCAGATCTAAAAAAGCCTTTCAGTGAAAGACAACTGGTGTGTCCTATCTTTTTATTTCTTTTAATTGTGGGGGCTATTTTAATCCCCAAATTGGGGGCCTTTGTATAGACGATGGATGGTGTAGTATTCAATAGTGGTCCAATGATTTTGTCTTTCAACAAGTGATTGCAGTATTTATTGATTACTTCAATGTTTTTATATTGGGCGTTATATATTAATCTTATTTCTTCATCTTGTTGAATGGTTTTTTCTTTGACAGTGAAACATTTCTCTCTTCATATTTCTCACTTTTTCTAGTGCATTATCCAAAAAAATTCTAGACACATTTTATCGGAAAATTGAATTTTCATCAGTTTGGCTTCTTCTTCAAATTTATTGTTATCGGTACAGTTGCATTTCAATCGAATGAATTGGCTTGTGGGGATATTCATCAACCATCTAGGTAAGTGGCAATTGGAGAAGAGAATTTGACTATTTTTCATTACTGGTTTTTGATAGATACTGCAAATCAATATACTGTCTTGTATTTGGATATTTAAATCTAGAAATTCTAGATGTGTTCTATTTATATTAATGGAAAATGGTAGATTTAAATAGTTCTGATTGACATTTTCCAAACACTGATGTAATGTTGTTTCAGTATCCTACCATATGAATATAATGTCGTCTATGTAGCGCCGCCAGAGCACCACACTCTTCCCCAGCAATGGTTGCACAACAACCTTCTATAATTTGGATATGAAGATGTTGGCATAGCTGGAGGCGAATCTGGTGCCCATGGCGGTCCCCTTTTGTTGTAAATAATATATGCACTAGAAAAAGTGAGAAATATGAATAGAGAAGAATTTTTCACTGTCAAAAAAAAAAACATTGAACAAGTTGAAGAAATAATTCCACATATAACGCCATAAAACATTGAAAAAATCATCAATAAATACTGGCATCACTTGTTGAAAGACAAAATCATTGGACCACTATTGAATAACACACCATCCATCGTCTATACAAAGGTCCCCAATTTGGGGATTAAGATAGCCCACACTAGTGATGGATGAACCTTGGCCGGGACGGTTCGCAAATGCGAACGCAATCAAATGTTCGCGAACCGCAAGTTTGCGGTGGGCCCCATTCACTTTAATGGCAGGTGAACCTGAAAAATCCTCATCTCATATTTTCAGCCACCAAATACTTAATAGAAGTGTACAAATAGTACCACAACATGAACAGTGACATACTAGAGGGGGATCAATGACAAAAATTCCAACTAAAAATATGTATCTTAATCAGGGGACATTTTTATGCGTCTTAAAGGGAAATTCTCTGAAATGTGCCCTGTTGGAGCCTAGAAAAATTTCATTTTAGGCCAAGGGAGTAAGGGCCTTAAAAATTAGGCATTCACCTGACATAAAAAAATAATATGATTATGTGGCTCGAGGTACATTATGCAGTCAATGGATAAACATTTTACTGTAGGCCACTGGACTACAGGCCCCAAACATTAGGCATTCCCCAGACAGAAAAGATCAAGTGATTATGTGGTCGTCAATGGGGTTGAATTCCTCCGAGGCCGCAACAATTATTTATTCAGCGTACATCAAAGAACAAGTAAATATGTGGCTGGAGGTAGATTACACGGTCATTGGATATCAATTTTCCAGCAGTCCAGTGTACTACAGGCCCAAAAAATAATCCATTCAGTGTACATCAAAGAACAAGTAAATATGTGGCTGACAGTAGATTACACGGTCATTGGATATCAATTTTCCAGCAGGCCAGTGTACTACAGGCCACAAAAATTATACATTCAGCATACATAATAGAGCAAGTAAGTGGCTAAAGTTAGATTACACGGTCATTGGATATCAACGTTCCAGCAGGCCAGTGTACTACAGGCTCCAAAAATTATGCATTCAGGGTACATAAAAGAACAAGTAAGTGGCTGAAGGTAGATTACACGGTCATTGGATATAAATTTTCTAGCAGTCCAGTGTACTGCCCAATCCGGCGGTCTGCGTTCCATGCTGGAACGCATTGGCCCGAGGAGATGACGTCATACCTGGACGTCCTCTAGGTGACTGGCTGGCTGTTCAGGCTGGCACTGGGTTGGAACGCATGTCCCGATGACGCTACTTCCGGTCCCGGAAGTCGCGTCACGTGCGTTCCACCTTGGAACGCACGCTACTTCTCATGGCGCCTTATATGCCTTTCATATGGCGTACACAGCAGTCCTAGGCGGAGTTACTGTTTGGGACCTCACCCCGACACAGGTATTAACAATTAGAAGACTCTTTATGGTGAGTATAAGAGGGGGTAACTTTGTGAGAGTAATAGTTGGACCCAGGGAGGGGACGTATGCCTGTGGCTTGACTACCAACAGTAAGTAACTTGACCACAGCACCTTTAGACATGAGTTGTCTGCAGTGGGGCCTTAGTGATACATGCTCTTTCTTGTCATATAGTGGACCGGTATCTAATTGGTTGACCTGACATGGGTGACTGTTGTTGGTGATTCAACATATATCTGAAGGTATGCTCACCCTTCTATTCACCTCCATGATCCCCTGTGGTTTGAGTGGTATATGACTATTTGATTATTTTTCTGTGTTTATAGTCTACCTCTGTGATTGATACATGTGAACATCAGTGACACGCTTGGTCTCTGCACACTTCGGCATCTATAAGAGAGTCATTTGCTTTATCTATATGACTGATCGAGTCCCCTTAAGTATATGGAATTTCCTCTTGACACCGTGAGTGAATCCCTCTATTATAACCCATACTGGTGGTGGTCCTTCACACTTTTGTATGAGGTGCTGGGATACATACTTAAGCCTATCATGTATATATGGATATCCTTCTCTCTTTTTCTTTGCAGATATGATGCACACATATGATACATCAAGACTGTCGTTATATGCTCTTCTATCCGCCCCTCCCAACATTGTCATCTGGTCCAAACATTTTTTGATCACACTTTTTTTGATCTCATTACTGAATGTCATAATTGACACCATTTACTGAACGGCTTTTCCACGGATTTGCCAACTGTATCGGGGCTTCCTTCCGTTTATTCGATATGCCGTCTGTACCTATTTAATTATCTTTTATCTATTACCCCCTGATGATCCCACACCGTGGGGGAAACGCGTTGGGGTTGACCACGGTTTAGATCTGTGGCATCTAGCGTTATCCTATTTTGGTGTTGTTTTAGTTTTGTAATTTGCTGCACCGTGTACCTGATGATAGTTCTTATCGTCGGGGCCGTATACACTGTGCTCTTTTTCATATTTGTTTTTGATCCTCTCTGTCCATGCCCACACCGGCCCAATACCCTGTACATCACCTAATATTGATCCTTCTAGGGCTGTATAGGAGTTGTTAGCTAGGTTCGAGGACAGGGGGGCTCCACCATTAGGAGTTGCCTCTGGGCTCAGGGCCAAGCTATAGTACATGTTAATAGGGTCAGTCACCCCACTCCCTAGCAGCATCTCTATTGGCCTGGTGTGTGCCTGGACATCTAAGGATAAGATTTTGTAATGAATTATTAAAAATATATATGTATAGATTTATTAGGGTTACTCTTTAGCTGGACTTCTATTTCTGATCTTTAACCCATTATTTAGATAACAATTTTTGCTGGACATTTACAGTGTACTACAGGCCCCAAAAATTATGCATTAAGCGTACATCAAAGAACAAATAAGTAAGTGGCTGAAGGTAGATTACACGGTCATTGGATATCAATTTTCCAGCAGGCCAGTGTACTACAGGCCCCATAAATTATGCATTCAGTGTACATAAAAGAACAAGTAAGTGGCTGAAGGTAGATTACACGGTCATTAGATATCAATTTTCCAGCAGGCCAGTGTACTGCAGGCCCCAAAAATTATGCATTCAGCATACATAAAAGAACAAGTAAGTATGTGGCTGATGGTCTATTAGATGGTCCATGGATATCAATTTTACTGAAGACCAGTACAAATATAGGTCAAATACATATGTTTAAAAGAACTAAAAATATAAAATTGGATTAACAACATGGCTAACAAAATCCCCCCTCTTGAAAAAAACCCTAATGATAATAGTTGAAACAAGTGGTTGTCACAGGTGTTGAATTCCTCTTAGGCCCCAAACATTAGGCATTCAATGGACAGGAAAGGCCTTTTTTGTGGCAGTATTTACCTAAGACAGGGACCAATATTTTTTCTGGGTGGTGGCAGATATTTGTGGGCTGGCATGAGGAAATTATATTAAACGTGGTCATCAAAGGTGTTGAATTCCTCCGAGATCCATGCATGTCGTGAGCTAGTCGAGTGCGCTTATTGGTCACGATGCCCCTGCTGCGCTGAACGTCTGTTCGGACAGGACATTGGACAAGGGGCAATCCAACAGTTCCATGGCAAATTGTGCCAGCTCTGGCCACAGTTCAAGCCTGCACACCCAGTAGTCCAGGGTTTCCTCGCTTCTCACAGCGTCCACATCGGCCGTTAACCCAATGTAGTCGGACACCTGTCAGACTAGGCATTCCCTGAGGTTGGATCCGTTGGGCGGCTGTCGATGGGTTGGCTGCAAGAATGATCTCATATCCAAAGTGACCAACACATCTTCAAACCGCCCTCTTATTGCATGCGCTGTTGGATTGGTACCCACAACTGTTTCTCTGTGTTAGGAAATTCCTCTGCCAGCGCCCGCAAAAGTAGAATGCAGCATTTCTCGAAGCAATGCCTGAAAGTGCTGCATTCTGAAAGCCCTCTGTGATGCTGATAACATGTCCACCATTTTGTGTTTGTACCGGGGGTCTAAGTACGTTTCCACGCAGTACTGGTCCTTGCCCGTTATGCTTTTTATACGGGGGTCCCTCTTCAAACACTGGAGCATGAAGGCCCCCATTTGCACTAAACTGAAAGCGGTGGAGTGGCCTGGCTCCTGCTCATCATCCAGGATAATGTCGTCCTCGGTCTCCTCCCCCCCAGCCACAGACAACACCAGGGATCCCAGAAACCTTTAAAGCATGCTCTTATTGCTCCTCCTCCGCCCCGGCAACATCCTCCTCTGACTCCTCTTCAGACTCCTGTTGACTGTTCTCAGATGGAGTAGCCCCCCTGGGAATTAATCCAGAAATGCAACTTCCTCATCTTCCTGCTCCTGCTCCTCGACGGTTTGATCAATGACACGACACAATGCACGCTCCAGAAAGAAGGCGTAAGGTACGATGTCAATGATAGTGCCCTGGCTGCGACTGACCAGTTTGGTGATCTCATCAAATGGCCGAAGAAGTCTGCATGCATCATGCTTGAGCAGCTACTGTCGCTGTGAAAAAAACAAGCTCCCTAGAACCTGTCCTGCCACAGAGTTAATACAGGTAGTCCTTAACTGCATGTTTCTGCTGGAGCAGTCCATCAAGCATATACAAGGTGGAGTTCCATTGTGTCGGGCAGTCACAAATCAGACGTCTGACGGGCAGGTGGTGTCGCTGAACGTCAGCAAGGCGAGCAATGGGCTCAAAAGATCTTCTAAAATAGCCAGAGATTTAACTGGCCTGCTGCAAGACGTCCTGGACCCTGGGGTATTTGGCAACGAATCGCTGCACGAATAAGTTCAGGATGTGTGCCATGCACGGCACGTGTGTCATTTTGCCCTGTTTCAGTGCGCTCAGCAGATTGGCACCATTGTCGAACAGCACCTTACTAACTGTCAAATTGAGCGGGGTTATCCACTGATCGGTCTGTGACCGCAAAGCTGAAAGGAGTGCAGGACCAGTGTGGCTCTTGGCTTCCAGGCACAACAGCTGCAGCACAGCATGGCAACGTCTCATCTGGCACGTCGAATAGGTTCTGGGGAGCTTGGGGGGCGCAGCAGAAGAGGAGGTAGCAGTGGAAAAGCAGGAGTCAACTGAGGAGCAGATGGAGGATGGAGTAGGAGGAGGAGAAGAAGAGACATGCCTACATGCAATCCTTGGCGGTAACAACAAATCCACACGGGTGCAACGGGTTGCATGCTTTACGGCCGTAAGAAGGTTCACCCAGTGGGCAGTAAAAGTTGTGTACCTACCCTGCCTGTGTTTTCTAGACTACGTGTCTGTGGTCAGATGTATCATGGCACCGACACTCAGGGCCGGTGCAAGGATTTTTGCCAACACAAGCGAAGCTACATTTTGGCCCCCCCCCCCCCCACCACCACCACCTCGCAGCTCACCTTGCCTTGGTCCCGTCTGCGGCAGCTGGCTTCTCCTCTGGGAGGTCCTGGTGGTATCTTCTCTCTGCTTCTGACAATCGCTGGTTTGAGGACCGTATTTTTCTCCCTCTAAGACGCACCTAGGTTTTAGAGGAGGATAATAAGAAAAATAAAATTTCAATTACACCTCAGGTCACACCAGCAATCAGACTCCCAATGTTAATCAGACCTCAGATCAGACCCCCCATGTCAGACATTAGCCCCCTATGTAAGCAGTCATGCCCCCATGTCAGTCATTAGCCCCCCATGTCAGCCATAAGCCCCTCTGTAAGCCATCATGCCCCCATGTCAGCCATTAGCCCCCATGTCACAGTTCTTCCCCTCCATGTCAAATCATCCCCCTATGTCAGATTTCTCCCCCGTGTCAGATTTCTCCCCCTCAAGGCCTCAATGTCACATTTCCCCCCCTCCATGTCAAATCACCTATGTCACATTGGCCCTCCATGTCACATTTCACCCCCTCAATGTCACATTTCTCCACCTACATCCATGTCACATTTCTCCCCTCCATGTTGCATTTCTCCCCCTCCTTTTTATATAATCCCCTCTGTCACATCACCCCCATGTCACATTTCTCCCCCCATGTCACATTTTACCTGCTCAATGTCACATTTCTCCCCCTCCATCCATGTCACATTTCTCCCCCTCCAAACCATGTCACATCACCCCCTTCGTGTCACATCATGATCACATCATTATCCCCTATTGTGTCACATTTCAGTTCCCCCCCCCCATGGCACATCATCCTCCCCCCGCCCTGGCCGGCCTTATCCACATGTCACAGACTACAGACATTGTCCCCCCTCCCATCATGTCACGGTCACCATCCCCCCCTCCATTTATGACTGTGCTGCCGGGCCTGTGCCGCTCTGTGAGGGTCGGGGATGTGCCACGCAGGCTGGGGCGGGCGGGCGGCGGCACTGCAGAGCAACTCATTTTTCTGCCCTCCCCCAGGGTGCACCCTAAGGCAGCCGCTTGGTCTGCCTTATGGTAGCGCCGGACCTGCCGACACTGAGTGCCAGAGATACATTCACTTGCCCCTGAACATAGCCATATAGCTCCGAGATGCCCTTCTGGGAGAAATATTTCCTTCCGGGTATATTTTTTCACTCGAACATTTGTGCCACGGAAGCCAGATGAACGCGACGACAGCACGGTGGAAGGTGGAGTGGAGGACAAATGGGAGGAGAGAGGAGAAGGAGAAGAGGCAGGACGTGGAGCACCAGGAGAGTGTCTTTGTGGGTTCTGATGGTGTTGCTCCCACTAGGCTCGGTGATGGGAGGCCAGGTGCCTTCTTAAGGCGGTCGTCCCTAGGTGAGTGTTGGGCTTACAGCGACTTATGCATTGACAGCATAAGCTGCAGATGGCAACACTATTGTCAGCAGCGGACGCGTTAAAAAAAGCCCACACTGCGGAGCCATGTGGCGGTGTCCTGGGAGCACCAGATGTGACCGTGCATGGTGGATGGCTCGTTCCAGATACATTAGCAGTCTGCTTTTTGCCTCCTGTGCACTGCAAGTTCTGTCTGCTTCTTCTCCTTCTCCTCCCTATATGCTGCTACGTCTCTCCCTCTGAACTCCCCTCCTCTCCTCTTGCTCTCTTGTGGGCACCCATGTGACGTCCATAGACACGTTATCATGGTCCCCTTTACCATCACTGACATTAGAGATCTCGGAATAGGCAGTAACAGGGGGGACCACCCTCCTTGGGCTGATCTCGGTACTGTCGTCAGACTGCTGTCTGACGACCGTTGATACCTCCTCTTCCGCGCAAGCTTCCGGTCACGTAATTCCAGCCAGTGGAACGCAATAACAGCGCACTCACATGATCACTTCGGATCATTAGTATTACAGTATGAGAGATCGTGGAATGCATAGGGAGGGTAAAAGTCGCCACAATGCGCTCCACAGCACCCATCCGAACATTCGCCGACCAGGTATATGAGCCGAGTCCCCACCATATTGTGGAGACCCAGGGTATATACACACCCGTGTCTAGTCATTATTGTCCCAGTAAGGGCAAAATAAGTCAATATCAATTTAATAAATCAACACACAGAGATATGCCTGCGGGACAGAGACGGGTTAAAGGAAACCTGTCACCAGGATTTTGTGATTAGAGCTGGGGACATGGGCTGCTAGATGGCCGCTAGCACATCTGCAATACCCAGTCCCCACAGCTCTCTGCGCTTTTATTGTGTTAAAAAAACGTTTTGATCAATATGCAAATGAACCTGATATGTGGATCCAAATGGTGGAACGAGGCATGCCCGCGTACCTAAGACTGATGACCACTGTAACCCCTACAATAGTGGAAGGGGCACGGCCCCGGGGTCGCCTCGGATCCTATATGGACGGCCCCGGGGTCGCCTCGGATCCAGTCAGAAAACAAACAGAAACACTACAATGTCTGCACACTTAGCTGAAGGAGCTGCAGCAGCCGTGAAGACAGATCCAAAGACAGCTGGCAATATCCGGAGTACTTGCTGCAGCAGAACACAGGTCCAGTGAAATGATAGCCCACAAGTGAAGATACTCAAGCAAGAGATACAACTCAAATGAGAAATATAATCCGCTCCCTACAAAGGAGGAGGGGTGATTTAAAGGCAGAGAAATCAAACAGAGAAGGAACAGCTGGGAGGAAGGAAACAGAAAGTAAAGGGGCGGAGAAACAGAGCAGAGAGAACTCCTCCAAGCTCTAGTAGTGACATCATCACAGGGGTGGAGAAACAGAGCTGTGAGAACGTCTCAAAGCTCTGGTAGTGACAGTACCCCCCCCTCTACGGGTGGACTCCGGACACCCAGGACCCACCTTCTCAGGATGAGCCCTATGAAATGCCCTGATGAGGCGAGTGGCTTTAATGTCCGACACCGGAACCCACATCCTCTCCTCAGGACCATAACCCTTCCAATGAACGAGGTACTGAAGAGAACCGCGGACAATGCGAGAGTCCACAATTCTGGAAACCTCAAACTCCAGATTGCAATCAACCAAAATCGGAGGAGGAGGCAAAGAGGAGGGTACCGTGGGCTGGACATATGGTTTTAAGAGAGATCTGTGAAATACATTATGTATCTTCCAAACCCGTGGAAGATCAAGACGGAAGGCAACAGGATTGATGACTGACAAGATTTTATAAGGCCCAATAAACTTGGGACCCAATTTCCAGGAGGGAACCATCAGTTTAATATTTCTTGTAGACAACCACACCAGATCACCCACATTCAGGTCCGGACCAGGCACACGTCTCTTATCAGCCACACGCTTATACTTCTCACTCATCTTTCTAAGATTACTCTGAATCTTTTGCCAAATGGTAGACAAAGACGAGGAAAATCTCTCCTCCTCAGGTAAACCAGAAGGAGCCCCTCCCGAGAATGTCCCAAACTGCGGATGGAACCCATATGCACCAAAGAATGGTGACTTATCAGAAGATTCCTGACGACGGTTGTTCAGAGCAAACTCAGCAAGAGGGAGAAATGAACACCAATCCTCCTGGTTCTCTGCCACAAAACAGCGCAAATATGTCTCCAGATTCTGATTGAGGCGCTCAGTCTGACCATTCGACTGCGGGTGAAAAGCAGAAGAGAAGGACAGCCGAACCCCCAGGCGAGAGCAGAAAGCCTTCCAGAATCTGGACACAAACTGCGTGCCTCTATCGGAAACAATATCAGAGGGAATGCCATGCAATTTAACAATATGGTCGACAAAAGCTTGCGCCAACCTTTTAGCATTGGGTAAACCAGGGAAAGGTACGAAATGAGCCATCTTGCTAAAACGGTCCACCACCACCAGGATCACTGACTTCCCTTAGGAACGAGGAAGATCCGTGATAAAGTCCATGGACAGGTGTGTCCAAGGACGGGAAGGTATGGGTAACGGGAGAAGGGAACCTGAAGGCCGTGAACGAGGGACCTTAGCGCGAGCGCACGTCTCACAAGCAGCCACAAAACCCTCCACCGACTTACGAAGAGCCGGCCACCAAAATCTCCGAGCAATGAGATCTACCGTGGCTCTACTCCCGGGGTGACCAGCAAGAACCGTATCATGATGCTCCTTAAAGAGTTTGTGACGTAGCTCAGGAGGCACGAACAACTTCCCAGAAGGACAACGGGCAGGTGCCTCAGTCTGGGCAGCCTGGACCTCAGCCTCCAAATCGGAATATAGAGCAGAAACAACTACCCCCTCCGCCAAAATGGGACCCGGGTCCTCGGAGTTTCCTCCTCCCGGAAAACAGCGAGAGAGAGCATCAGCCTTCACATTTTTGATCCCCGGGCGGAATGTAACGACAAAATTGAATCTGGAGAAGAAAAGAGACCATCTCGCCTGTCTCGGATTCATACGCCTGGCCGACTCCAAGTATGCCAGATTCTTATGGTCGATAAAAACGGTGATAGGGTACCTGGCCCCCTCCAACCAATGGCGCCATTCCTCGAAAGCCAACTTGATGGCCAACAACTCCCTATCTCCCACATCATAGTTTTTCTCTGCCGGGGAGAGTTTTTTAGAGAAAAAGGCACAGGGTCGCCATTTGGCAGGAGAAGAGCCCTGGGACAAAACCGCACCCACACCCACCTCGGAAGCATCCACCTCAACAATAAAAGGTAAGGAAACATCGGGATGCACCAAGACGGGAGCAGACGCAAAACTCTCTTTAATCTTAGAAAAAGCTGCAAGCGCCTCCTCCGACCAAGAGGAAAAATCTGCCCCCTTTTTTGTCATGTCAGTGAGGGGTTTGGCAACAGAGGAATAATTCAAAATGAACTTTCTGTAATAGTTCGCAAAACCCAGAAAGCGCATCAATGCCTTCTGATTCTCAGGAAGCTCCCACTCAAGTACAGCACGGACCTTCTCCGGATCCATGCGAAAACCAGAAGCAGAGAGGAGAAAACCCAGAAATTGAATCTCCGATACCATAAAAATACATTTCTCCAGCTTGGCGTACAATTTATTTTCCCGCAGAATCTGCAGAACCTGAAAAAGATGATCCTGATGGGTCTGAACATCAGGGGAAAAAATCTAAATATCATCACGATACACCAATACAAATTTCCCCATTAAATGGTAGAAAATACTGTTAACAAAATGCTGAAAGACGGCCGGAGCATTCATCAGGCCGAAAGGCATAACGAGATTCTCGAAATGCCCGTTAGGGGTATTAAAGGCAGTTTTCCATTCATCCCCCTCTCTGACCCTGACCAGGTTGTACGCGCCTCTCAAATCCAATTTGGAAAAAACCTTGGCCCCAACAATTTGGTTGAAGAGGTCCGGAATCAGAGGAAGGGGATAGGGATCGCGAATCGTGATACGGTTCAGCTCCCTAAAATCTAGGCAAGGCCTCAGAGAGCCATCTTTTTTTTTAACAAAAAAAAAACCAGCGGCAACAGGTGATTTTGAGGGACGAATATGCCCCTTATCGAGACTCTCGGAGATATAGGTTCGCATTGCGATTCTTTCCGGTTGTGAGAGATTGTAGAGGCGTGCTTTTGGCAGCTTGGCGCCGGGAATGAGGTTAATGGGACAGTCAAACTCCCGGTGAGGAGGTAGCTCCTGAACACCGCTCTCGGAAAACACGTCCGAGAAATCAGAGAGAAATGATGGCACAGTTTTAGTAGACACCTCTGCAAAAGTCGCTGTGAGACAATTCTCTCTACAAAAGTCACTCCACTCATTTATTTGCCTTCCTTGCCAATCAATAGTGGGGTTATGTCTAGTGAGCCAGGGTAACCCCAAAACTAGAGGAGAAAGCAATCCATTAAGGACAAAACAAGATATATCCTCCACATGAGTGTCACCTACAGCTAACCGGATATTGTGAACAATGCCCTTCAGAGATCTCTGTGAGAGTGGAGCAGAGTCAATAGCAAAAACAGGTATATCCTTTTCTAATGTGCAAACCTGAAAACCATGCATGGCTACAAATTGAGTGTCAATAAGATTGACGGCCGCTCCACTATCGACAAAAATCTCACAAGAAATGACTTTGCTCTCTAGCGCCACCCTGGCAGACAGGAGAAAACGGGAACTGCAGGTCAGAGGAAAAGCATCAATTCCTACATCAACTTTACCCAAAGTAGCAGATGAAGCAGAGTTTGATGATTTACCTTTTGAGGTTTTTCTCTTATTATCGCTCTTAGTACAGTTCAAGAATCTCCTAGACGGACAAACATTTGCCAAATGACCTATGCCCCCACAACAAAAACACACCATACTCTGAGGACTAAATCCTCTTTTATCAGGGGCAAGTCGACCTAGCTGCATGGGCTCCTCCTCAGAGGGGACCGAGACAGGATGAGGCCCCTGCACACTGAATGAGTCCGCACCACTGCCCCTAGACTGACAATGGCTGGACAGAGAGGTCTCGTTTCTTTCTCTTAGACGCCTGTCAAGGCATACCGCCAATGACATGGCAGACTCTAAGGACGTTGGTCTCTCATGGAAAGCAAACGCATCTTTCAATCTCTCTGAGAGACCATGACAGAACTGACTCCGGAGTACAGCATCATTCCAACCTGAATCAGCTGCCCATCTCAGAAATTCAGAACAATAAAGCTCCGCAGACAGTTTGTTCTGGCATAAAAAACGTAAGTTAGATTCGGCCAGAGCAACACGATCCGGGTCATCATATATCTGCCCCAGGGCCACAAAAAATCTTTCCACGGATCGAAGGGAGGGATCCCCTGATGGCAGCGAAAAAGCCCAAGTCTGAGCATTACCCCTGAGCAGGGAGATGACAATCCTCACCCTCTGCTCCTCTTTACCAGAGGAATGAGGACACAAGCAAAAATGGAGTTTGCATGCCTCTCTGAAGCGAACAAAATTCTCACTGCCCCCGGAGAACGTTTCCGGAAGTGAGACCTTTGGCTCGCAACAGACTCGATGGGCCAGAACATAGCCCAATGCATGAAGCTGAGTCATAGATTGACGGAGATCCGCTACCTCCAAAGAAAGACCCTGCATGCGGTCAACCAGGCCAGAAAGCGGATCCATGTCAAAAAGGACGGTTTTGGCGGATTATAATGTCACGGCTGTATGTGAGCAACAAGAGCATACACAGTAAATAGAGCTACTGACTGGACCCCAACTAGGGAGGATAAAGGGTGACCCCTGTCAGACCCTCAAAGCTCTCCCTATGCTGCTAAGCACATGCCCGGATCCAAATGGTGGAACGAGGCATGCCCGCGTACCTAAGACTGATGACCACTGTAACCCCTACAATAGTGGAAAGGGCACGGCCACCGGTGCCCTGCTCAGTATATGGACGGCCCCGGGGTCACCTCGGATCCAGTCAGAAAACAAACAGAAACACTACAATGTCTGCACACTTAGCTGAAGGAGCTGCAGCAGCCGTGAAGACAGATCCAAAGACAGCTGGCAATATCCGGAGTACTTGCTGCAGCAGAACACAGGTCCAGTGAAATGATAGCCCACAAGTGAAGATACTCAAGCAAGAGATACAACTCAAATGAGAAATATAATCCGCTCCCTACAAAGGAGGAGGGGTGATTTAAAGGCAGAGAAATCAAACAGAGGAGGAACAGCTGGGAGGAAGGAAACAGAAAGTAAAGACCTCATCACAGAGGCGGAGAAACAGAGCAGTGAGAACTCCTCCAAGCTCTAGTAGTGACATCATCACAGGGGTGGAGAAACAGAGCTGTGAGAACGTCTCAAAGCTCTGGTAGTGACATTGTTATGGAACTGGTGGAGGTGTTTCTAGGATACCATTTCCTCCTATTATGTATCTTTCTTCCACAGATTTTTGCGATGAACTCCAGCTAGGTCCTGTGACGGTCCTGGTCCTTTGGTCATACTGTTTATGCTTTGCCCGAGTAAATGAGATCTCCTCCAGCCATTGATGACTGGTGCCCTATTCTATCCTATTTGGCATAATTTATGTAGTCGCTGATACCATATTATCTATGCTGGTATCCATCACCCAAATCCCATTGACCCCCTGATGATCCTATAAAGTGGGGGAAACGTGTCAGGGTTTTTAAAACATTTAAATTAAGTGGTGGATCATATATTTGATTACTGGTCTGCTCACCAGAAGGCCCTCGCATATAATTTTTAGAGGGTCAGCTCACCAGCAGGCCCTCACATATAATGTTTTACAGGGTCAGCTCACCAGCAGGCCCTCGCATATAATGTTTTACAGGGTCAGCTCACCAGCAGGCCCTCGCATATAATTTTTTAGAGGGTCAGCTAACCAGCAGGCCCTCGCATATAATGTTTTACAGGGTCAGCTCACCAGCAGGCCTCCACCTACAATGTTTTACAGGGTCAGCTCACCAGCAGGCCCATGCATATAATTTTTTAGATGGTCAGCTCACCAGCAGGCCCTCGCATATAATGTTTTACAGGTTCAGCTCACCAGCAGGCCCTCGCATATAATTTTTTTTAGGGTCAGCTCACCAGCAGGCCCTAGAATATAATGTTTTACAGGGTCAGCTCACCAGCAGGCCCTCGCATATAATTTTTTAGAGGGTCAGCTCACCAGAAGACTCTCACATGTAATGTTTTACAGGGTCAACTTACCAGCAGGCCTTCACCTACAATCTTTTACAGGGTCAGCTCACCTGAAGGCCTTTGCATATAATGTTTTAGAGGGTCAGCTCACCAGCAGGCCCTCATCTACAACCTTTTAGAGCGTCAGATCACCAGCAGGTCCGCACCTAAAATCTTTTACAGGGTCAGCTCACCAGCAGGCCCGCACCTCAAATCTTTTACAGGGTCAGCTCACCTGAAGACCCTAGCATATAATGTTTTAGAGTTTCAGCTCACCTGCAGGCCTTTACCTACAACCTTTTAGAGGGTCAGATCACCAGCAGGCCCGCACCTAAAATCTTTTACAGGGTCAGCACACCAGCAGGCCCTCGCATATAATTTTTTACAGGGTCAGCTCACAGCAGACCTTCACCTACAATTTTTTACAGGGTCAGCTCACCTGCAGGCCCGCACCTAAAATCTTTTAAAGGGTCAGATCACCTGCAGGCCCTCACCTAATTATACCTAATAGGTAATTTGCGCGCATGCTGCCTTGCATAGATGTGGTAGACATAGCTGTTTCTCAGGCTTCCTTTCTGGAATCAAACCCTGATTTACACGTAGTCACCATGGTTTGTGCTGACAATAACATCAAAAGTTGATAGGCCAGACATCCGAATGGATCGTCGCCGTCACGGAGACGTGCGATCAGTCCCAGGTTATCTAGAGTCACAAAGCGGCAGCAGGCCCTCACCCATAATGTTTTAGATGGTCAGATGAGCAGGCCCTTGCTCCAAATGTTTTTGAGGGTCACCAGCAGGCCATTAATCATAATTTTTCAAGGCTATGTATGATGCCCTCCTTTATGTGTAAAAAAGGGTGTATTGTAGTGCCGGTTCCTTGTAATTTTTGGCAGCCCTTTCACTTAGTGCATAGGCTTTATGAGTGTAGGAGTCCCACTACATGAACAATTGTACCACAATCTGAATAAGGCCCTCCATTATGTGATATACAGGTTGTATTGTAGTGCCTCTTCCTTGTAATTTTTGGCAGCACTTGCACTTTATATTCAAGTAAATATACAGGAAAGAATGTTTCCTAACAATTTTTCCTCTAAAATCGATTTTATCTTTGGTTTTGTGCGTATTATTGTCAGTCTGTAAAAGTGGCAAACTACTCGGACAACATCGTTCCCAGCAGCGACCTGGGAGTCCAAGATGCATCCAGACATCCTCGCCATGCTGGTTTTTTCATCAATTTCTGACCTTTTCCTAGAACCAGGCACCCTCCCTTATTCAGAGCAGGGGGTGCCTGGTTTAATGCTCAGGCTCTCCCATTGACTTCCATTATACTCAGGTGCTCGGCCAGCCATGCTTCAAAATATTTTGTAATTCAAGTGTGATACTACACTGCGTGCAGAATTATTAGGCAAATGAGTATTTTGACCACATCATCCTCTTTATGCAAGCTATATAGGCTCGAAAGCCTACTACCAATTAAGCATATTAGGTGATGTGCATCTCTGTAATGAGAAGGGGTGTGGTCTAATGACATCAACACCCTATATTAGGTGTGCATAATTATTAGGCAACTTCCTTTCCTTTGGCAAAATGGGTCAAAAGAAGGACTTGACAGACTCAGAAAAGTCAAAAATAGTGAGATATCTTGCAGAGGGATGCAGCACTCTTAAAATTGCAAAGCTTCTGAAGCGTTATCATCGAACGATCAAG
Organism: Bufo bufo; assembly: GCF_905171765.1. NCBI lineage: Eukaryota > Metazoa > Chordata > Amphibia > Anura > Bufonidae > Bufo > Bufo bufo. The sequence continues at coordinate 274,155,452 of NC_053392.1, read as the reverse complement.
CGTTTCATTCAAAATAGTCAACAGGGTCGCAAGAAGCGTGTGGAAAAACCAAGGCGCAAAATAACTGCCCATGAACTGAGAAAAGTCAAGCGTGCAGCTGCCAAGATGCCACTTGCCACCAGTTTGGCCATATTTCAGAGCTGCAACATCACTGGAGTGCCCAAAAGCACAAGGTGTGCAATACTCAGAGACATGGCCAAGGTAAGAAAGGCTGAAAGACGACCACCACTGAACAAGACACACAAGCTGAAACGTCAAGACTGGGCCAAGAAATATCTCAAGACTGATTTTTCTAAGGTTTTATGGACTGATGAAATGAGAGTGAGTCTTGATGGGCCAGATGGATGGGCCCGTGGCTGGATTGGTAAAGGGCAGAGAGCTCCAGTCCGACTCAGACGCCAGCAAGGTGGAGGTGGAGTACTGGTTTGGGCTGGTATCATCAAAGATGAGCTTGTGGGGCCTTTTCGGGTTGAGGATGGAGTCAAGCTCAACTCCCAGTCCTACTGCCAGTTTCTGGAAGACACCTTCTTCAAGCAGTGGTACAGGAAGAAGTCTGCATCCTTCAAGAAAAACATGATTTTCATGCAGGACAATGCTCCATCACACGCGTCCAAGTACTCCACAGCGTGGCTGGCAAGAAAGGGTATAAAAGAAGAAAATCTAATGACATGGCCTCCTTGTTCACCTGATCTGAACCCATTGAGAACCTGTGGTCCAATATCAAATGTGAGATTTACAAGGAGGGAAAACAGTACACCTCTCTGAACAGTGTCTGGGAGGCTGTGGTTGCTGCTGCACGCAATGTTGATGGTGAACAGATCAAAACACTGACAGAATCCATGGATGGCAGGCTTTTGAGTGTCCTTGCAAAGAAAGGTGGCTATATTGGTCACTGATTTGTTTTTGTTTTGTTTTTGAATGTCAGAAATGTATATTTGTGAATGTTGAGATGTTATATTGGTTTCACTGGTAAAAATAAATAATTGAAATGGGTATAGATTTGTTTTTTGTTAAGTTGCCTAATAATTATGCACAGTAATAGTCACCTGCACACACAGATATCCCCCTAAAATAGCTAAAACTAAAAACAAACTAAAAACTACTTCCAAAAATATTCAGCTTTGATATTAATGAGTTTTTTGGGTTCATTGAGAACATGGTTGTTGTTCAATAATAAAATTAATCCTCAAAAATACAACTTGCCTAATAATTCTGCACTCCCTGTATTACTAAGACTGAAATAAAATTAAATGTTTGGAGAAAAAAACACAACATAATGCATAAAAGTGAAGGGCAAAGTGGGAAAAAATACTGTCTAACCCTACCCTAATATAGGAAGTGGAAAGAAACATACAGTATGAGATCAGTTGTCACAAAATCTTGGCACACAGATTAGGGCTATGGATTCGCACACTGTTTTAAAGTGTGAGAATTGAAGGTGTTATTAAACCTTAATCAGGTTACACTGATTATCATAATATCAGAAAATTAGAGTGACTGGTCAAAATCTTATTCCATTGAGTTGAAGTTTAGGTGTAGGTGTAGTTTAGGTGGAGAATGACTGAGGGAAGGAAGGCTGTCCATTTAAGCACTACATGCAGGTGGTTCCTAGGAAGTAAATAAGGAAGGTCAAAGTGATTAAGAAGATCTACCTACTTGTTCTAATATGTAGCTAAAAGGGAATATCGAGATTCCCACTGAAATTTAATAGTCTCAGAAGATCTAGCAGACCTAAATGTGGGGATTTTGGCTTCTGGAGATAGCAGGTTTAGTTGGGAATGTGCCTTGTTTGGTGTTTAAATAAACAGTTATATGTCTATCTTACTTCCATATTTGACCAGCATAGAGTGGGCTAAAGTAGTCACTAGGACACCAACAGAGTAAAGCTGGGAGACTGTAAAGATACAAAATTGTTACTGCATGGAGCTGGTGCTGGGTACAGAATGAAAGAAGTGGGTCTGTCTTTTTCATACAGCTGGACTTTGTTTCAAAAGGACTGTATAATACCTGTTGTCTGGTCAGATGTGCAGTGTCCTTGTGCCCTTGAACTTGCCAAGAGGGAGAAAGAAGCTAAATCCAAAGAGGGAATTTTAATTGATATCGGCAGAGAAGGCAAATATAGGAATCAGGACCAATCATTTACTGTGAACCATCACCGGTCTGTGGGACTGTTCCAGCAACACCTCTTGACCTGTTGGTCAATGTGAGAGAGGGCAGCATTTAAAGGATATATGAACAGCTTGCATAGTATGAACCATATGTGGCTTCTATGTTTACCAGGCCATGCCTCCTAGATTGCTGTACTCTAGTGAATCCTGTGTAAATTGGCATTATATTTTTGTTTGTTGTCTTGCTGTAAAATACCTGAACTGGGAAAGTTTCATATGTCAGTATTTCTAAGCTAAATAAGGTGTGAAATATAAACAGAAAAAGTATGCTGGAAAGATTTGCACCTCTTTTGTGATTTGAACTCACTTCTGGTTTTGGTTTAATAAATACTGATGCATAAAATAAACCTAAGAGTGACCTTGTGAAAGTAGCCCTAAAGTTCTTGACACTGAGATGTGAGTTGAGTTTTTATGTGTAAAGTGTTTGATTTACAAACCGGATTCCAAAAAAGTTGGGACACTATACAAATCGTGAATAAAAACTGAATGCAATGATGTGGAGGTGCCAACTTCTAATATTTTATTCAGAATAGAACATAAATCACGGAACAAAAGTTTAAACTGAGAAAATGTACCATTTTAAGGGAAAAATATGTTGAATCAGAATTTCATGGTGTCAACAAATCCCCAAAAAGTTGGGACAAGGCCATTTTCACCACTGTGTGGCATCTCCCCTTCTTCTTACAACACTCAACAGACGTCTGGGGACCGAGGAGACCAGTTTCTCAAGTTTAGAAATAGGAATGCTCTCCCATTCTTGTCTAATACAGGCCTCTAACTGTTCAATCGTCTTGGGCCTTCTTTGTTGCACCTTCCTCTTTATGATGTGCCAAATGTTCTCTATAGGTGAAAGATCTGGACTGCAGACTGGCCATTTCAGTACCCGGATCCTTCTCCTACGCAGCCATGATGTTGTGATTGATGCAGAATGTGGTCTGGCATTATCTTGTTGAAAAATGCAGGGTCTTCCCTAAAAGAGATGACGTCTGGATGGGAGCATATGTTGTTCTAGAACCTGAATATATTTTTCTGCATTGATGGTGCCTTTCCAGACATGCAAGCTGCCCATGCCACACGCACTCATGCAACCCCATACCATCAGAGATGCAGGCTTCTGAACTGAGCGTTGATAACAACTTGGGTTGTCCTTGTCCTCTTTGGTCCGGATGACATGGTGTCCCAGATTTCCAAAAAGAACTTCGAATCGTGACTCGTCTGACCACAGAACAGTCTTCCATTTTGCCACACTCCATTTTAAATGATCCCTGGCCCAGTGAAAACGCCTGAGCTTGTGGATCTTGCTTAGAAATGGCTTCTTCTTTGCACTGTAGAGTTTCAGCTGGCAACGGCGGATGGCACGGTGGATTGTGTTCACTGACAATGGTTTCTGGAAGTATTCCTGAGCCCATTCTGTGATTTCCTTTACAGTAGTATTCCTGTTGGTGGTGCATTGTCGTTTAAGGGCCCGGAGATCACGGGCATCCAGTATGGTTTTACGGCCTTGACCCTTACGCACAGAGATTGTTCCAGATTCTCTGAATCTTCGGATGATGTTATGCACAGTTGATGATGATAGATGCAATTTTTCGCTGAGTAACACCTTTCTGATATTGCTCCACTATCTTTCTGCGTAACATTGTGGGAATTGGTGATCCTCTACCCATCTTGGCTTCTGAGAGACACTGCCACTCTGAGAAACTCTTTTTATACCCAATCATGTTGCCAATTGACCTAATTAGTGTTAATTGGTCTTCCAGCTCTTCGTTATGCTCAAATTTACTTTTTCCAGCCTCTTATTGCTACTTGTCCCAACTTTTTGGGGATTTGTTGACACCGTGAAATTTTTAATCAACGTATTTTTCCTTTAAAATGATACATTTACTCGGATTAAACGTTTGATCTGTTATCTACGTTCTATTACAAATAAAATATTGACATTTGCCATCTCCACATCATTGCATTCAGTTTTTATTCACAATTTGTTTAGTGTCCCAACTTTTTTGGAATCCGGTTTGTATACCAAAAATACCATTTTATGGCAAAATAGGTAAATTTAGAACTGTGTGATAACCATGTTATAACAGAAAGTAATAAAATCACCCGAACACCGAACTTCAGTGAAAAAGTCTAGGTTCGGGTCCAGGTACCCGAACTCGCAAAGTTCGGTACGATCCCAAACTTTGCAGTTCGGGTTCGCTCATCCCTAACGATAACACATTCATCAGGGCTTGTTTGCTATGGCCTGTTTACACTGGCTGATGAAAACTGAATATGCGAGGAACAATTGCTGCCACAGTTGTTCCTCACTCATCCATTTCTAGTCATTATTAGCAGCACATCCCTGATTACACAGGGAGATATGCTTCCAATGATCTGGCATCTTTCATCCTGATGAAAGATGCCCATCAGCTGACAAGCATTCGTTCATTGGCTCAGTTATACTGTATGTGCTAATTATCTGGAATGAACGTTGTGTGGTCTATTGCATTTAATATATTTCTAAAATAGTTTTTCTTTTAGTTAGTTTCATAAGTCTGCCTCAAAATCACAAGTATGAGCAATTTTTCAAATCTATTTTAGGTTAAATGTTGTGAATAACAGTTGAACCTATCAATAGGTCTACAAATTAATTTGTAAAGTTGCAGCTTTATAAAGCTAATTTCAATGTGTGAAATATAAAAATATATGGAAAAAAACTATAATATTCAAACCTAAAGATATATGTCTTTTCACTGATGTATTATGAATTATTCAGCTGTCAAGTAATATAGCTTGCCATAACAGCTGAATACCTTATACGTGTTTTTGCACAAATCAGTATGGTTCATTACCTCAGGAGCATACTGTTCAGGTTTGTATAAGTCTGCAGGGTTGTATTACAAGAGCTAAGCAGTTTATTTATAGATAAAACTGAAAGCTGATCATGGGTATACTGTGTCAAATAATAACTATTTGATTATTATTGGATGTATTTATCAATACACGTTATTATACAACTCAGGTTTTGATTGCTTTGCACCAGCTTTTTGACATTAAGCACTAATAGAGCTTCCTGCCTAGTGGTAATCTTTACAAACAAATCTCTCCATAATTTCAATTTATAGTATATTCAGTTCAATTTAAAAAAAAATGATTTGGCCCTATATTACAGTCAGTTTAGACTAGTACTTACCCCCTTCCCGGAAGCCTGAGACTACTATATTATTTCAAACATCTTGTTCTGGTCATAACCATTTATATGGAATAATTTTTATACATAAAAAGTAAAAGACATATCTCTCTTTTATTCTGAATTTTGTTATAGGTATGGTCTAGTCATGCCTCATTTGCAGATACATCTTGATCCTAAATAATTATTATCCTGTGTCCTGGTGGAGGTAACTTTAACTTGAATTGTCTTTCTGAGATATAATGTACTGCATGTTATAGTATATAAAAATTATTCAACTAAGATGAAGTTATTTTTTTTTACATTTTCTAGAGCAGCAATAATCACAAATAGTGTTGTGCAAATGGAAGTATCCAAAGTGGACTTCGATGCAAGTTTCAGGAAAAATTTGACATGCCACAAAGCCAAATTTCCTTGTGCTTCATAGTAACAAATCAATTTTCCCTTAAATTAGGTAAAAAAAAAATCATACTCACCTCCATTTGAGAGCAAAGAAGCTACCATGGCCAAGATTGAAGATCCTGCTCGAAAATCTTGTGTGCGGTGATGTATGACATCACCACGCCGGCCAGTGTGATGACATCATCACGCGCCACATGAGATTTCACGCAGGGGGATTTTCAATGAATATGGCGATGACTGCTTAAATTGATGAGGTGAGTATGATTTTGAGTGTTATTGTTTAATCAACCCCTGAAAGCCCTAATTTTTTTAATCTCAGATGCCACAATCAGCGATGAACACAGCATCTGAGGAGTTCAATGATGGGGGCGGGGCAATTGCAGTTCCACATCATTGCGCCAATTACTCACAAAGAAATGCGCTGATGCATTGTGATGAAGTAATTCATCTCAAAGTGAATTTCTTAGTGAAATTTGATGAAGCAGCTGAATCCAATTTTTCTAAACTTTACTTATCTCTAATTACAAAGTTCCTAATAGTCTGAAAGTGATTTATAGATATATGGATACAATGCAGTTCCAATACCAATACTACTTAAAACATGTAAACTAAGGAAATGAAAGCTAAAATAACGCATGATATACTGATTCTCAGAGCTAAGGGATATGTGTCTTTAAAGGGGTTTTCTGAATGCTTTATACTGATGACCTGTCCTTAGGATAGGTCACTGATATGTGACTGGTGGGATTCGGACTCCTGCACCTACGCGAAAAGCTGACTGAGGAGACTGTGGTGCTCCAGTTTGCTCCACATCCTCTGCGCAGATTACCAAGCACAGTACCATCCATCACATCACTTGAATGGGACTGAGCTGTGTCTAGGCCATGTGACTGATGAACATGATGGCAGACCTAAGAAAAGGCCATCATAGCACACACTGGAGCACAGCAGCATCTTCAAATAGCTGATCTTCAGGGGTGCTGGGAGTTGGACCCCACTAATCACATACTGATGACCTGTCCTGAAGTCTTTGGTATAAAACCCTCGGAAAGCCCATTTAAGGCAATGCCTTTTTTTTTTAAGTATTCAAGGGAGAAAAAAAACTGTTTCTCTAGTGCTGATTATAAGTTTCACAGAGTCATCTACAATATTTGGGAGATTATAAAAAAAAATACTAATTACCGAATAATTGTGTGAGACACAAAGATAATACAAATAGTCTGATTATAATCATTAAAAATTGTATTTAATAATAAATAATAGCTATTTTATGTTGATTTGCTCTTGGCACTTGAAATGTAAAACATGCGTTAGCATATTGCTGTATACTGCTTATTACATAATATATTATAACCTTTAAGTATGCATTATTCTTTCTCTTTTAAGCAAATCTGCAAAACTTGCCTTTTACCCTCTCATTCTTATTTATAATTCAGTATGTCATATGAAAGAAATTGTTTTATAGATTACTATTCTATGGTTATTGCCAGAGGGTGATTCTTCCACATCAGTTAAATTAGGGCTCATTATTAAACTGTGTTTCTATTATTTGCTACAGCATTAAAAATAAAACTAGTAATTAATGAGTCCTGGTGGGTTTTTCTCGGGCTCATGCATCTTTTATAACATGGCATAGTAGCAGTGCAATGTCTAATAAATAATTGTCTTTAATTTGGTGTCTTAATAAATGTAAGAATCTGTTCATGGAAGAATATGGCTTCACAAAGCAAAAACTATAATCGTTACAGTGGCTCTACAAACCCAAATCTATAGATTAGGTGCTCTTTCCACAGCACACCCACTGTCGGTCAAATAGCAGAAAAAAATGAATAAGTACAGTTTGGAGGGCACTCAACTATCTGATGCTGCACAAGATCACCAAAAGTATGGTTGCATATAAATAATTTATTCCAAAATAACACTCTAAAAAATATATACAATAAAGAAATAAAATACATAGAATAAAAATCAATGTGCCATGATTGTTAGATAAGTCAATTGATAATATCCATACAGTGTACAATTTGCAGCCTCATAATTAAGATATAGCAGATAGACTGTATTTTATGAGGGTGCAAATCTACAATACATCCCATAAAAATCACATGTCCATAACTGGATAAGTACTAGGAAAATGGCACTATAGAAGTGACTATAATAGCAATAATAAAGTCTCTTGCAATAATGTCCGTGGATATCAAGTGCATAAAGACACTTCAATTGATGCATAGTCCACTAGTGTAATGTGATGATTATGAACAGATGTGATTTGTGGTTCCACTGAGGTATAAATGAATACTATGTTAGAGATAATTGTTATCTCATCAATATTAGCTACATAGTATTCTTTATATATTTACTAGCAGAAGGACCTGGCTTTCATTTCATTTAATTTTTGTGTGTATCTCCCATAACAGTGACCTCTACAGCACCCCGCCCCTTTAACAGTGAACTCCACAGTCCCCCACCCCTTAACACTGACCCTCTCCCACAGTGCCCCGCCATTTTAAAATGGGACCTCCACAGCAGCCCATTCCCTTAACTTTGACCTTCACAGCAGCCCGCCCATTTAACAGTGAGTTTCACAGCACCCCACTCCCTTAACAGTGACCTCCACAGTACCCCGCTGCCTTAAGTGACCTAACAGTACCCTGCTGCCTTAACAGTGACCTCCACAGCAGTTATCAGTTGCCCCTTTTATAGTGGCCCCTGCCCCCTTAACAGTGGCCTGCCCCCTTAACAGTAACATCCAAAGTGAACGCCTCTTTAACAGTGACCTCCACAGTGGCCTGCCCCCTTAACAGTAACATCCACAGTGAACGCCTCTTTAACAGTGACCTCCACAGTGCCCTGCCCCTTTAATGCTAGGGCTACACGATGACATGTGTCTCACGACATTTTGTCTCAACAATTTTTATAATGATAGGCTATGGTATCACACTGCGACATGTGACATGCTGCGACTGTGACACGACAGTTGCAAAAATTTTTTTTTCCAGGTAGCAAAGGATGTGTATACCAAGTTCAGTTGAAATTGACGGTTGCGTTTTTGAGTGATCGCGGACTTTACATACATACATACGTCCTTTATATATATAGATAACAGCTGTTAATACAGGAAACACCAATCGCCTATGCAGTTGTTGTAACAAACTTGTAGTTTACATTACCAATCCTTGTTAGGGTCTATTCAAACGTCCACACTTTGTGTCCGGATCCGTTCCGCAATTATGTGGAATGGGTGCGGACCCATTCATTTTTAATGGGGACAGAAAAGATGCGGACAGCACACGGTGTGCTGTCCACATACGCATTTCTGATCTGTGGCCCCGAACTTCCGTTCCGCAGCTCCGCAAAAAAATAGCAGCTGCGGACAAGAATAGCCATTTCTATTGAGGTGCCGGCCCGGTGTTTTGCGTATCCGCAAAACACTGCGGATGTGTGAATGGACCCTTATAGCGAACTGTCTCTGCATGTGAGGTGAAGCTGTATTGAAATGGCTGCTGTGTCTAGTCGGCTTCTTCAGCGTCCTACGTGGCGTCCCACGTGCTCGGGAGCTTGTTGCTTTGATCAGTCACAGGGAACCGGCCTATATACAGCTTAGCGTGGATTACTTAGCCACTGGAGGCCAGCTAGTAAGTGGCTGGTATCAATTGCTCCCATTGCTCTAAAGTAATCTGTTACAGTTGCAAGAAAAAGTATGTGAACCCTTTGGAATGATATGGATTTCTGCACAAATTGGTCATAAAATGTGATCTGATCTTCATCTAAGTCACAACAATAGACAATCACAGTGTGCTTAAACTAATAACACACAAAGAATTAAATGTTACCATGTAAACATTCACAGTGCAAGTGAAAAAAGTATGTGAACCCTTGGATTTAATAACTGGTTGAACCTCCTTTGGCAGCAATAACTTCAACCAAACGTTTCCTGTAGTTGCAGATCAGACGCACACAATGGTCAGGAGTAATTCTTGACCATTCCTCTTTACAGAACTGTTTCAGTTCAGCAATATTCTTGGGATGTCTGGTGTGAATCGCTTTCTTGAGGTCATGCCACAGCATCTCAATCGGGTTGAGGTAAAGACTTTGACTGGGCCACTCCAGAAGGCGTTGTCACGAGGGTATCAAGAGTCACGTCTGACTCCGTTATACCCGGGGTCAGGAAGTCGCAGCGGGTGGCTGCGCGCTCTATATCTAAAGATCACGGTGTTTCTTAGTTATTGTTTTCTGTGTTTGCCTTGCTGTCCTTTTTGTCTCTCTCAGGGATCCGTAGCTTCTCCTCCTCAGCTGTTTCTTGTCTGCCACTCCCTACCTCCTTATATTCTCCCCTCACACTTCTCTAGTTGCCAGTTATAGAGCTTCCTGCCTGGACATCTATACTGACCCTCTGGAGTGGTTTATCCTGGTTGTTGTTCCTGTGTGCTACCCTCCGGATCCCTGTTTGGTTTATTGTTGTCTCCTGTTGTCGCCCACCTGGGAATATATGTTGAGTCTGTGTTGTCTGTCCTCCCCTTGGTGTTTCCCTTAGAGTTAGTGGTGCGGACTAGTGTTCCCATCGCCCTGTTCACTACCTAGGGCTCAGCTCAGGGAAAGCCAGGGCTTTAGGCACGTGATCGGCGTACGGGTGAGGAACCCGTCTAGGGACGTCAGGGCAGCCAGGTGCCAGCCGCTAGGTGAGTCAGGGGTCACCATCTTCCCTCTCACTTGGGCAGGGCCTTCCTCGTTCCCTCCCTCTGTGTCACGTATGTGATAGCCACGCCGACCGTGATATTATAACTGGCCCTTACTTTTTGAGAAAAAAAAAATAAAAATTTTTTTTTTTTTTAATTTTTTGTTTGTTGTTTTTTTTTCTCTCTCTACTTAGTATCCAATATGGATCCTATTGATGCCTTGGCAGAACAGCTTCAAAGCCTGTCTTTGGAGGTGGCAGGATTGAAGGCGTCTGTTCTCCAACAATAGCAGCAAATGCAGCAGACCGCACCCCCAGCGGTTGCTATGGGTAACCAGGTTGTCACTGAACCCAAGGTTGCTCTTCCCGACAGATTTTCTGGGAGAAGGGACAAATTTGCGACGTTCCGTGAGGCCTGCAAATTATATTTTAAGTTGCGCCCTTACTCCTCAGGTCATGAAGAACAGCGGGTAGGGATTGTCATTTCCCTGCTTTAGGGGGATCCGCAATCCTGGGCGTTCTCGTTACCCCCTGGTTCTCAGGCTCTTCGGTCAGTGGAGGGATTTTTTGGGGCTTTGGGTCTTATATATGATGACCCTGACCGAGTCGCCCTGGCTGAGTCGAAGTTACGGAGACTCCTACAGGGAGATCGGTCAGCAGAGGAATATTGCTCAGAGTTCCGTAGGTGGGCTACGGATACTTAGTGGAACGACCCGGCTCTCAGGAGTCAGTTCTGCTCGGGGTTATCTGAAAGGGTTAAGGATGCACTGGCGCTGTATGAGACCCCCCTTTCCCTTGATGCTGTTATGTCCCTCTCTATCAGAATAGATAGACGTCTTAGGGAGAGATCGAAAATTCCGGAGCAATTGGTTACCTCTCCCAAGCAACAGTCATCCTGTACTGACTTAGATGAGCCTATACAGCTAGGTGGAACTTCTCGTCAGGTCCGTCCTCCCGAGGTTCGCCGTAGGGGGGGGGCTTGTTTTTTCTGTGGGGGGAGGGGTAATTTCATTAATGTCTGTCCCTCCTTTCTCAAAAACAAAAGACCGTCGGAAAACTACTAACCCCGGGCTGTGCGGAGGATGTCACCCGGGGGGTATACGTTTCCTCCATACGAACATCTCAATTTGTGTTACCAGCGGTCATTGTTTTTGGTGTTAAGACGGAGTCTATTTCTGTTTTTCTAGACAGTGGAGCAGGGGTAAACTTGATTGATGCCCATTTTGCCCGCACTATGGGTTTGTCTCTCAGTACGCTGCAGAGACCTATTCCCGTATTCGCTATAGATTCTGCTCCTCTGTCTCAGAGAAACCTCACCCACATTGTTCGTAATTTACACCTTCGGGTAGGGGACCACCATAATGAGTGTCTTTCATGTTACGTTCTGGAGGGCCTTCCCTCTCCGGTGGTATTGGGTCTTCCCTGGTTGGTAGCGCACAATCCAGTGGTGGATTGGCAGGCCAGGGAGATATTGGAGTGGAGTGAGCATTGCAGAGAGAATTGCTTAAATAACAATTGCTTAATCGCCTCCATAGCTTCCCTACCTACATTTATTTCGGACTTTGAGGACGTTTTTTCTGAAAAGGGTTGTCAGAAACTACCACCTCATCGTCCTTATGATTGCCCGGTTAACCTGATTCCCGGGGCAAAATTACCCAAGTCCAGGTTGTATAATCTTTCGGGTCCCGAGAGACAAGCCATGAAAGATTATATCTCCGAGAGTCTGGCTAAGGGACACATCAGACCCTCTTCTTCACCCGTGGCTGCAGGGTTTTTCTTTGTTAAAAAGAAAGATGGGGGCCTGCGTCCTTGCTTAGATTTCCGTGAGTTAAACCAGATAACCATCCGTGACCCATACCCTCTTCCTCTCATTCCTGACCTTTTTAATCAGATTGCGGGTGCTAAGTGGTTCTCCAAACTTGATCTTAGGGGGGCCTACAATCTGATTCGTATCAGGGAAGGGGATGAGTGGAAGACAGCTTTTAACACCCCTGAGGGGCATTATGAAAATCTAGTTATGCCTTTCGGTCTGACCAATGCCCCTGCTGTCTTCCAACATTTCGTTAATGATATTTTTAGTCATCTCATCGGCAGGTTTGTAGTCATATACCTAGATGATATCTTAATTTATTCGGCTGATCTGAAAACACATGAGGTGCATGTCAGGCAAGTACTGCAGGTCCTACGGACGAATAAATTATATGCGAAAATTGAAAAATGTGTCTTCGCTGTTCAGGAATTACAGTTCCTGGGATATCTATTATCTGCTTCAGGTTTCCGCATGGATCCAGGGAAGGTCCAGGCAATTTTAGATTGGGATCTTCCTGAGAACCTTAAAGCCCTACAACGGTTTTTGGGTTTCGCTAATTTCTATAGAAAGTTCATTAAAAATTATTCAGTGATCGTTAAACCCCTTACCGACATGACTAGGAAGGGGACGGATTTTTCCAAATGGTCTGACGCCGCTAAAGATGCATTTTCCTCTCTAAAGGAGAGGTTTACTTCGGCACCTGTTCTAATTCAACCTGATGTCTCTCAGCCTTTTATTGTCGAGGTAGATGCGTCAGAGGTGGGAGTGGGAGCTGTATTGTCTCAGGGTCCGTCTCCTGGCAAATGGCGTCCTTGCGCTTTCTTTTCCAAAAAATTATCTTCTGCGGAGAAGAATTATGATATTGGAAATAGGGAACTGTTGGCGATTAAACTGGCGCTTGAAGAGTGGCGTCACTTCTTAGAGGGAGCAATCCACCCCGTCACGGTGATTACGGATCACAAGAACCTTCTGTACCTAGAATCGGCTAAACGTCTCACCCCTAGACAAGCTAGGTGGTCGCTATTCTTTACCAGATTTAACTTTGTAATCACCTATCGTCCTGGGGCAAAAAATACCAAGGCAGACGCATTATCTCGTAGCTTCCCTGGAGGGGGTAATGTTTGTGATCCGGTACCTATTTTACAAAGAGGAGTGGTTGTCTCTGCTGTACACTCTGTTCTAGAGGGAAAGGTGTTAGAGGCTCAGGGGGACGCCCTGGCCTCTTGCCCCTCAGAGAAATTGTTTGTACCGTTAAACCTGCGTCTTGAATTATTAAAAGAACATCATAATTCGGCACTTGCTGGACACCCGGGTAGTAAAGCAACCTTGGAGCTTTTATCTCGTCGTTTTTGGTGGCCAAGGTTGCGTCAGGATGTAATGGATTTCGTGTCTACTTGTTCTACTTGTGCACGAGCGAAAGTCTCTCATACACGTCCAGCAGGGTCTTTATTGCCACTTTTCATCCCCAATAGGCCATGGACACATCTGTCAATGGATTTCATCACTGACTTACCGTTGTCGGCAGGTAAAACAGTTAGCTTGGTAGTAGTAGACAGGTTTAGCAAAATGGTACACTTTATTGCGCTACCCGCACTTCCTAATGCTAAAACTCTCGCTCAGGTGTTTATCAGTGAAATCGTGAAGCTTCACGGGGTCCCTTCCGATGTGGTTTCAGATCGGGGAACCCAGTTTATTTCTAAGTTTTGGAAAGCTTTTTGTTCCCGTTTGGGGGTTCACTTGTCCTTTTCCTCAGCTTTCCATTCTCAGTCGAATGGACAGACTGAGCGTACCAACCAAAACCTAGAAACATATTTAAGGTGTTTTGTGTCTGAAAACCAAGAGTTGTGGTCATCATATTTATCGTTAGCTGAGTTTGCCATAAATAATCATTTTCAGGAGTCCACTGGCAAGTCACCATTCCTTGGTGCATACGGTTTTCATCCCCAATTTTGTACTTTCAAAGAGGGGGGGTCTTCTGGGGTTCCCGAAGAGGAAAGGTTTTCTTCATCTCTTTCATCGGTATGGCAGAAGGTGCAAGTTAACTTGAAAAAAATGAGTGGTAAATATAAATGCATGGCCGATAAGAAACGGTCGCCAGGTCCGGACCTAGGAGTGAATGACTATGTGTGGTTGTCTACTAGGAATATTAAGTTGAAGGTTCCTTCTTGGAAACTGGGTCCTAGGTTCATTGGTCCCTATAAAATAGTAGCCGTCATTAACCCTGTGGCTTTTCGCCTGGAGCTACCTCAGACTTTTAAGATCCATAACGTCTTCCATAAATCGTTACTCAAGAAGTATGTTCCACCTCTAGAACCATCGCCGCTGCCACCTCCTCCTGTTATTGTGGATGGTAATCTGGAGTTTCAAATAGCCAGAATTGTTGATTCTCGTCGGGTCCGCCGCTCTCTTCAGTATCTTGTGCATTGGAGGGGTTACGGTCCCGAGGAAAGAATGTGGGTTCCAGCGTCAGAGGTAAACGCCGACAGGTTAATTCAGACTTTCCATGCCTCTCATCTGGAGAGACCTGGTCCTGAGTGTCCGGAGGCCCCTCGTGAAAGGGGGGGTACTGTCACGAGGGTATCAAGAGCCACGTCTGACTCCGTTATACCCGGGGTCAGGAAGTCGCAGCGGGTGGCTGCGCGCTCTATATCTAAAGATCACGGTGTTTCTTAGTTATTGTTTTCTGTGTTTGCCTTGCTGTCCTTTTTGTCTCTCTCAGGGATCCGTAGCTTCTCCTCCTCAGCTGTTTCTTGTCTGCCACTCCCTACCTCCTTATATTCTCCCCTCACACTTCTCTAGTTGCCAGTTAGAGCTTCCTGCCTGGACATCTATACTGACCCTCTGGAGTGGTTTATCCTGGTTGTTGTTCCTGTGTGCTACCCTCCGGATCCCTGTTTGGTTTATTGTTGTCTCCTGTTGTCACCCACCTGGGAATATATGTTGAGTCTGTGTTGTCTGTCCTCCCCTTGGTGTTTCCCTTAGAGTTAGTGGTGCGGACTAGTGTTCCCATCGCCCTGTTCACTACCTAGGGCTCAGCTCAGGGAAAGCCAGGGCTTTAGGCACGTGATCGGCGTACGGGTGAGGAACCCGTCTAGGGACGTCAGGGCAGCCAGGTGCCAGCTGCTAGGTGAGTCAGGGGTCACCATCTTCCCTCTCACTTGGGCAGGGCCTTCCTCGTTCCCTCCCTCTGTGTCACGTATGTGATAGCCACGCCGACCGTGATAGGCGTATATTCTTCTGTTTAAGCCATTCTGTTGTTGATTTACTTCTATGCTTTGGGTCGTTGTCCTGTTGCAACACCCATCTTCTGTTGAGCTTCAGCTGGTGGACAGATGGTCTTAAGTTCTCCTGCAAAATGTCTTGATAAACTTGGGAATTCATTTTTCCTTCGATGATAGCAATCTGTCCAGGCCCTGACGCAGCAAAGCAGCCCCAAACCATGATGCCCCCACCACCATACTTCACAGTTGAGATGAGGTTTTGATGTTGGTCTGCTGTGCCTCTTTTTCTCCACACATAGTGTTGTGTGTTTCTTCCAAACAACTCAACTTTGGTTTCATCTGTCCACAGAATATCTTGCCAGTACTGCTGTGGAACATCCAGGTGCTCTTGTGCAAACTGTAAAAGTGCAGCAATTTTTTTTTTTGGACAGCAGTGGCTTCCTCTGTGCTATACTCTCATGAAATCCAATCTTGTTTAGTGTTTTATGTATCGTAGATTCGCAAACAGGGATGTTAGCATATGCCAGAGACTTTTGTAAGTCTTTAGCTGACACTCTAGGATTCTTCTTCACCTCATTGAGCAGTCTGCGCTGTGCTCTTGCAGTCATCTTTACAGGACGGACACTCCTAGGGAGAGTAGCAGCAGTGCTGAACTTTCTACATTTATAGACAATTTGTCTTACCGTGGACTGATGAACAGCAAGCCTTTTGGAGATACTTTTATAACCCTTTCCAGCTTTATGCAAGTCAACAATTCTTAATCGTAGGTCTTCTGAGAGCTCTTTTGTGCGAGGCATCATTCACATCAGGCAATGCTTCTTGTGAAAAGCAAACCCAGAACTGGTGTGTGTTTTTTATAGGGCAGCTGTAACCAACACCTCCAATCTCATCTCATTGATTGGACTCCAGTTGGCTGACACCTCACTCCAATTAGCTCTTGGAGATGTCATTAGTCTGGGGGTTCACATACTTTTTCCACCTGCACTGTGAATGTTTACATGGTGTGTTCAATAAAAACATGGTAACATTTAATTCTTTGTGTGTTATTAGTTTAAGCAGACTGTGATTGTCTATTGTTGTGACTTAGATGAAGATCAGATCACATTTTATGACCAATTTGTGCAGAAATCCATATCATTCCAAAGGGTTCAGATACTTTTTCTTGCAACTGTATATAAAAGCAAAAGTCCGATCCCAATAATAAGAAGACTGCAGTCAGTTTTAAGCCGTTCACATGTCCTCTGTAACTAAATTGGACATCTGTTCATAATCATCACCTTACACTAGTGGACTACTATAGTCACTTCTATAGTGCCATTTTCCTAGTACTTATTCAATTATGGACATGTGATTTTAAGGGATGTATTGTAGATTTGCACCCTCATAAAATACAGTCTATCTGCTATATCTTAATTATGAGGCTGCAAATTGTACACTGTATGGATATTATCAATTGACCTATCTAACAATCATGGCACATTGATTTTTATTATATGTATTTTATTTCTTTATTTTATCAATTTTTTAGAGTGTTATTTTGGAATAATTTATTTATATACAACCATACATTTGGTGATCTTGTGCAGCATCAGATAGTTGAGTGCCCTCCAAACTGTACAAAGCAAAAACTAGTTATAATGAAAATTGAAGCTAAACCACAGGTATGATGCACTGAAATAATTGCCTTTCATAACAAAAAGTGTAGTTGTTGAAGTTTGCTAGAGCAAATCTAGAAGTATACCCTGTATGTAAAGTTAATGTTCCATGGTGATTACATTGAAATGCACCATTATTCCATAGGCATTGCAAGGAAGAGCTGATTTATATTACAAGAAAAAAACTGATGAGATGAAAGTAATGAAGTGATAATACCCTAGTGTAAAATTCTTGTAATTAGAACTGACATAAGCTGCATTCAAACACTGCAGCATATGAGGGACAAATACCTTTTTGGCAGCTTAACCTTAGTATAAATTAAAATTAATAACACTGATCCATGTATTCTCTTAACCTTAATACAAATATACAGGACATATTAGTCAGCAACTCAACATGACCATAAAAAGTATTAAAATTCAATGTTCTTTAGCATCTGACCAGCGATAAACATGAATATTTAATTGACATGACTTTCATCTAGTGTAACTCTAGCCTTTCCAGATTAATTAATATATTTGGATTCAAGCATTTGGGTAAAATATTTTATGACAGAAGAGCAACAAAAAAAAAGTAATAAACCTTATGGATAAATCTATTGTATATAGTATATAACTAAGTACTGAAAGTAAACAGCCATATTTCATATCACTTGCAGGCACGTTCAACATTACAAAATCTACAAAAAATGTATATTTTTTTCTGTATGAACAACAAGCTAGCTTTGTAAAAAGGGTCTTTACAGTTCATAGCCTTATTGCCAGCTCCCAAATAACATATATTCAACTGCAAACCCCCATTTAAAAAAAAAAAATATATTAACCATTGCAATTGGGCATTTCAGCACATTATAACTCGAGATGAGCAAAGTACTTCTAAAATAAAATTTGGCTGCTTTGCCAAATTTTACAAAAAATTTGCTTTGTGATAAACTACTTCGCCATGAAGAGCATTTCTTTGAAAATAGCGGGTGCAATGACAGGAAACAGCAACTACGCCGCCCCCCCCCCCCCCCCCCCCCATCATTGAGCAACTCAGATGCCATGTTCATCACTGATCGAGGCATCTGAGATCCATAATAAAGCATTTAAGTGCTTGTAAATTATAAAAAAAAAATGTAATCATACTTACCTCATCAATTTAATTGTGAGGAGGCCACTGCAGCCAACTTGCTTGAAGATTCAGCGCGAAATCTCGCACAACACGTGATGACGTCGATCCCGTCAGCTGGTGTGGTGAAGTCATACAAGATTTTGTGTGGGATCTTCAAACAAGATGGTCATGGCGGCCTCTTTGATCTCAAATGGATAAGGTAAGTATGATTGGTTTTTTTACCGCCATTTCAGGGAAAGTCGATTCGTTACCATGAGGCACAAGGAAATTTGGCTTTGCGTTGAATCAAATTTTTCCTGAAATTTGGATTGAAGTCCACTTTGTGAATTTTGATTTGTTCTACACTAGTGATGAGCAGCATAGGCAATATTCGTTTTTGCGATATTTTGTGAATTTCGGCCTAATATTCTCCATAAATTCGCAAATTCTAGAATTTGTGATTTCCAGTCATTTATTTTCTTGACTGCGAAAATCGGCACTGTAATATATGCGTATTGCGCTCGCAATACAGGCGTGGCTCACTTTTGCTAAGTTTTTCAAGCTGCTAAAACTTAATTTTACATTACAGCACTGTTTTTGATTACATTTTGCATGTATGGCAGAACAATAGGGTTGATGTTCCTAGAGGGATACACCAAATGGAAAAGGATTTAGGAAAACTAGAGGAATGGTCAAAAATCTGGCAACTAAAATTTAATGTGGATAAGTGCAAAATAATGCACCTGGGGCGTAAAAACCCAAGAGCAGAATATAAAATCTGTGATACAGTCCTAACCTCAGTATCTGAGGAAAGGGATTTAGGGGTCATTATTTCAGAAGACTTAAAGGTAGGCAGACAATGTCATAGAGCAGCAGGAAATGCTAGCAGAATGCTTGGGTGTATGGGGAGAGGCATTACCAGTAGAAAGAGGGAGGTGCTCATGCCGCTCTACAGAGCACTAGTGAGACCTCATTTGGAGTATTGTGCTCAGTACTGGAGACCATATCTCCAGAAGGATATTGATACTTTGGAGAGAGTTCAGAGAAGAGCTACTAAACTAGTACATGGATTGCAGGATAAAACTTACCAGGAAAGATTAAAGGACCTTAACATGTATAGCTTGGAAGAAAGATGAGACAGAGGGGATATGATAGAAACTTTTAAATACATAAAGGGAATCAACAAGGTAATAGAGGAGAGAATATTTAAAATAAGAAAAACTGCTACAAGAGGACATAGTTTTAAATTAGAGGGGCAAAGGTTTAAAAGTAATATCAGGAAGTATTACTTTACTGAGAGAGTAGTGGATGCATGGAATAGCCTTCTTGCAGAAGTGGTAGCTGCAAATACAGTCAAGGAGTTTAAGCATGCATGGGATAGGCATAAGGCCATCCTTCATATAAGATAGGGCCACGGGCTATCCATAGTACTTAGTATATTGGGCAGACTAGATGGGCCAAATGGTTCTTATCTGCCGACACATTCTATGTTTCTATATTAATAGCTTTATATGCAGATAGAATGCTCCAATATATTCGCAATTGTGCAAATCGGCAATTAATGATGCGCATATTTTTGCGCAATACGTGCAACTTCACATTTTATCAGGTCTGAGTAGATATTACTGATTGGTGCACTAAGTATTGTTGTGACATCACATTACTATGTCTGTAATTCCTATCACACTACCTAACACCCTGCACTGGAACCTATCAGCTACACTATATCACTATCTAACCTACACTGACTATCTCCCACTAACATCTGTATTCTATATATGAGCTAACTTTAGGCTACTTTCACACTCACGTTTCATGTGGATCCGTCATGGACCGATCCGTTCAGATAATGCAACCGTCTGCATCCGTTCAGAACGGATCCGTTTGTATTATCTTTAACATAGCCAAGACGGTTCCGTCTTGAACACCATTGAAAGTCAATGGAGGACGGATCCATTTTCTATTGTGCCAGATTATGTCAGTGAAAACGGATCCGTGCCCATTGACTTGTGTGCCAGGACGGATCCATTTGGCTCAGTTTCATCAGACTGACACCAAAACGCTGCAAGCAGCGTTTTGGTGTCCGTCTCCATAGCGGAATGGAAAATGAACTGATGCAAACGGATGCATTATGAGCGGATCCTTTTCCATTCAGAATGCAAACTGATCCGTTTTGGACCACTTGTGAGAGCCCTGAACGGATCTCACAAACGGAAAGCCAAAACGCCAGTGTGAAAGTAGACTATCTAATGTAATTGAATAAGGATCCAGATGACTCAGCAAAGCACAGAGCACAGCAATGACACTGCTCTCTCTCTCTCTCTCTCTCTCTCTCACTCAGAACTGCAAAGAACAGCAGAAAACGGCTGCTGGGGAGGTTCTTATATAGTAAGGATAGGCAACTTTCCTATTAGTTGCTGGGGATGTTGCTAAGCTCAGACAAAGATATTGCAGCCTTCTCATTGGCCCACAAGCAAGAAGCAGTGAGGGTACTGATGAAAAAAAATCTAAAATATTGAAGTGACGATATTCACGATAAAAATTTGCGATTAGAATATTTGCGATCAACACTACTCAACACTAATTATAACCATGTTTTTGAATGCATTGTATATTAGTAAAAAATACTGTTCAATGTTATAGAAAAGAAAATTTTGTGCAGTAATGCAATTATTATACCCATGTTATTGAACACACCATATACTCCTACAAGATACTGCTCAGTGTTATAGCAAACACATTTTACTACTACTTCTAAATGAATGTAGGAGCACCGCGCACCTCCACTGAACTTCTATACGCTGAGGTAGGAGGGTACTACTTAAGATCAGATCTGGGAGAAGGATTTACCTTATTCTCTTTGTAGGTCCTCCTCGCGACTGCTAGTGGGTCCGCTTGTGGAGTAGTTTAGACTTTGTTATTCTTCTTCAGAGGGCTTCAGGGATCTCTGCTGATAATAGGCAAAGTTCTTTTCAGGATCTTTTTCAAAGCTCGCCCCGGCCGGTGGCGCAGCTTTTACTTTTGTATTTCGCTCATGCTCACAGAATGGAGCGGGTGACGTCACCGGAGCTACGGTTCCTCTCAGACACCAAAAAGAATTAACCAACGCGTTTCTAGCACTACGGTGCTCTTCGTCAGGGATTCATTTAGGTGCCATCTTTGTCTATCTTTTATCAGCTGCGATCCTTGTCTGTTTAACCCTTACCCTTCTGTAGTGTGTTTAATCAAACCCAAATAATTCAATTTCTTTGTTTAACCCACCTTAACTCGTAACCCACCTACTAGTTAAGGTGTACATACGTGGAGGAGACTACATCAAATATATGTCAAAAAAGGAGACACAGTGGATCTTTAACATGGACACAATGGAACCAAGGGGGTTAAACAAAGAAATTGAATTATTTGGGTTTGATTAAACACACTACAGCAGGGTAAGGGTTAAACAGACAAGGACCTCAACTTTTTATACACATGTTATTGAAAGCATTGAATATTACTGCAAGATACCACACAATGAAGTGGCATCACCTTTTCTTGTGGGAACATAGAAATGGCCACCAACTAGAGCAACAATAGTGTCCTCCTTTTCCTGGACCCCATTGTGGCAGCCAAGCCGCATTCATGTGAGTACAGTGTTCTTGTCATCATCATCATCTACTACTGCTTCTCATACTTACAGTGCTGCCCATAATTATTCATACCCCTGGCAAATGCCACCAGAAGAGCCCAGATTCACCAGGATGGCCTTGGTGGTGATCCTTGGATTCTTTTTCACCTCTCTAACTATCCTCCTGGCCAGCACAGGTGTCACTTTTGGCTTCCGACCACGTCCTCTGAGATTTTCCACAGTGTGGAACATCTTGTATTTTTTGCTCAAATGTGAATAAAAGCTGAGAAATGTTTTTTTTTTTCACAATAATGCCTCTTGTACATCGTCTTATTATCTTTTGGGAGACACCTATGTCATTTCCCGTCAAAAAATTACTTGCTGGTTCAATAAAAGTAACTTTAAGTCAAAATTTGCCAGGGGTATGAATAATTATGGGCAGCACTGTAGATTACTCCACCTCTTCCTCCTACTCCACCCTGTCGACATTAATCAATAATGTGTGCAATGTGTGGCCAGGAAACAACTTTATGTGCCCAGCAATACTCTGGTGTGCAAGCTCAACTGCCATCTGGCTATGTTGCTGGCAGTGCAGCCACTGCCATAACTCTTTAATGGATTCTGCTGCCTTTAGGGAACTGATGGCATGCCACCAGCCTTGCTAGATGATACTTAACAGCCATTATTTCTCCAAAAAAAGCCATCCCCTAATTTGTGCTCTCATGTACACTCATGTGGTGAAGAATGTGGGCAGCTCATTGTAATTCTCATCACTGTGTGGCATGGTGCACACAACCGTAGACACCTGAAGCAGCTGTTAGGGCTAGGAACAGTACATGTCTTTCACTGCCCACTGGGTCAAGGTGTTTCATGGCAGTGGTGGGGCAGCACCCCAATAAAGAGGCTAGATACTATTGACAATTCCATGTTTGGGACGGTCTGGTTCCCACACCAGCTGCTTATCCACCTTCTCCACATTCTTTTCCATGGATATACTCCTGTCCCCAACAGAAGTATGGCAAAGTATTGCTCCCCCTCATATCATATGTGTAAAGTGAAGTGTTTCCATGCTGTGATAGGGCTGAACAGCCGATCAGTTGCTAAAATGTATCGAGCAGCAAAGCTAGTAAAAGTGCCTTTAGACTTTATTTTTATGAATCTTTTCTGGTGTATATTAAAAAGTAATTACAGGAATTGTTCAGCACTAGTGTTGGGCGCGAATATTTGAATTGAGAATTTTAATCGCGAATATCGCTACTTCGAGAATTTGCGAAGATTTAGAATATAGTGCTATATATTCGTATTCGCGAATATTCTAGATTCTTTTTCATCAGTAACCTCCCTACTTGCTTGTGGGCCAATAGGAAGGCTGAAATATCTTTGTCTGAGCTTAGCAACATCCCTAGCAACCAATAGGAAAGTTGCCTACCCCTTACTATATAAGAAACTCCCCAGCAGCCATTTTCTGTAGTTTTATGAAGTTCTGAGAGAGAGCAGTGTCATTGCTGTGCTGTGTGCTTTGCTGTGGCATTACATTAGATAGTTAGTTAGCTTATATATATATATATATATAATACAGATGTTAGTGGGAGATAGTCAGTGTAGGTTAGATCGTGATATAGTGTAGCTGTTGCAGTGCAGAGTGTTAGGTAGTGTGATAGGTTCTGCTGTCCATACATACGTACATACATACATAGTGCTGTGATGTCACAAGTTCACAACAATACTTAGTGCACTAATCAGTAATATGTAGTCAGACCTGCTGAAATGTGCACAAAAAATTAATTGACAATTTGCGCAATCGCGAATATATTGGAGCACTCTATCTGCATATAAAGCTATTGTGATGTTCTTCCGTGCCAACCATTTTCTCCAGTCTCAGGAATCTTCTAGTGCTTGAAAAATGTAGCAACAGTGACCCACGCCTGTATTGTGCACGCAATACGCGGATATTACATTGCACATTTTCGCAATCAAGAAAATAATGGCGAATTCTCGAATTCACGAATATGACAAATATTCGCCTAAATATTCACAAAATATGGCAAATTCAAATATTGCCCCTGCCGCTCATCACTATTCAGCACACTGTCTTCTTAATACATATTGTTGCATCTCAAGACTTTGAGATCATTCCAATAAAGATTGTTAGATATATCTAGGCCAATTATCCAGGTTAAAGATTAATCACACCAACATTATTTAAAGTTTTAATTGAAAAGAAAATGACAGCAATCACGCTACTGTTAGAGGGATGGCAGCCAGGAGGAATACTGATAATGATGCAAAAATAGTACAATCAAGATCAATGAGTAGCCTAAAGGAGTGGTATCTGAAAATTTTCTACAGTAAGTAGCCCATTGAACAGCAATACCTAAAGCCTATAAATATCCACTTTAGATATTTATTAGTGATCATGGGCAGAACATATTCTATCTACAGTAATCTCTTCTTTGTTTAAAGCTACTAACTCTGTGTTGCCTGCCATTGTCTCATTTCCAGAATGAATAAACTATGCCTGCCATAACCTCAGCATGTCCACTGACTACAATTCTGACTGTCCACTTTGGTGCCACTTGCTGGTTTCTCTTGACCTGTCTCCTGGACGGAGACTACCCCAAGAAGTAGCAGCTGGTGGTGCCTCTGCAGCAAAGACTAGATCCCTGTATAAAAGATCCCTCTATCTAAAAGATTTCATTTTGTTTTTCAATTACAGTGGTACAGTTTATAGGTCACATTAAAAGGTGGAAAAAGTTCTGAAATGATTTATCTTTGTCTCATTTTTTTTTACAGCACAGAAACCTGACATTTTAACAGGGGTGTGTAGACTTTTTATATCCACTGTATGTTCATGTATCTGCATGTCCATGAATGTTTGAATGTATATATGTGTCTGTTTTTGAGTATAACTGTGTGCATGTTTCCTACTACCACACCTAAGAGGGTGTCCATTACAAAATGTATTGTTACAATTAGATATTGCATGCAAAAATTAATTAATTTCTTAAATTAAAGATCTTGTTCCTGTTAGTTTTTTTTTCTTTGCATTCTATTTCACTAAGGCCTCATGCACACGGCCGTATTCCGCGGCCGAGAGCGGTCCGTGGTAACCCGGCTGGGATTCCTTCTGACAGCAGGAGCGCACGGCGCCATTGGTTGCTATGACGCCGTGCGCTTCATGCCGCCGCTGCTGTACAGTGATACACTCGTATAGATCATACCAGTGTATCACTGTACAGCAGCGGCGGCATGAAGTGCAGGGTGTCAGAGCAACCAATGACACCGTGCGCTCCTGCTGTCAGAAGGAATCCCGGCCGGGTTACCACGGACCGCTCTCGGCCGCGGAACACGGCCGTGTGCATGAGGCCTTATGTGAAAGTACAAGTTTTCACATAGTGTGGGATGACATAGGGGTTTAAAAAGAGATTGTAACTTTCACTACTTCTACTAGTTATACTGTAACTGATAAAAATTGTATTGCTTCATCCATTGAAATAAACACTTTCCTACAGTTGGTTATTGCTTTTTAACCTTCATTACCCCAAAGATATCTTACTATCTATGCCTGCAGCTAAACCAATGCATTTATAATGATTCTTGCAAGAAGTTTCGACCTAAGTTTCTTTTCTAGGTAATGGCAACATTAGAGTTTTGTGGCCTAATGATCACAATGTAAAATGTTCTTCTATGTTCCAAGGTGACAGTTTAATCAGTTATTAAAATAAATATTACATGCTGAGACTGTATTCTTTTTTAAATGATTGCATTTGACAGCAAGTTCTTTTTCGTACTGTTTTATTTATTGGAAAGGAAAAAAAGTTATAAAATGTCATTTGAATTGTTTTACTTTGCTTGCTCAAGACCTTCAGACACTCAGAAAATATACAATGTATGAACAGCACAATTTTTTTTATCATGTTTCAACAAACCAGTGTTAAAGCACAAAAAAAGTTGAAACATTCAAGGTTGAAAACTAAGAATGTTTACCCCTTTTAGAGGATTTTGATTGATTCTTGCCATTATAATACATGGCTTTTCTTACCTGTATATGCATAAAACTGCATATTGGGAACATCTGTACCAATCTGAAAATAAAGGCCTTATTGTGTTGAAATTCAGGCCAGGGGTATCTGTATATAAAGTTTTATTTGGACTGAAACTCCTGCACTTTTTCTGAAGGAAAAGCTGCTTAGTACATATATGTGGTCATTATATTTTACTCTTCATATACTATGCATCGTTCTATGACTGATAGCCCTAGTAAGGTACATAGGTATTATATAGTCTAAGCCAGGGATCAGCAACTTTCGGCACTCCAGCAAGATACCGTATTTTTCAGATTATAATTCACACCTTTTCCTCCTAAAAGCAGGCAGAAATGGAGATACATCTTATAGTGCAAATGCTAATAACTGCTTCCATTATAGAAGTGGTCATTACGATGTCGGAGACATGGGGAGCAGTGAGTGAAGTGCTGTGCTGACTATACTCACTGCTCCCTAGTCTTCTTATGGGACTGGCTCTGCACTGTGTCCTGACTGTGCACAGTATCAGGGCGTAGTGCACGTAGGCATGCACTATGACCTGATGCTCTGTGACATCAGGTCACAGTTTACTACAGGGACAAGAAAAAGACCAGGCAACAGAAAGTGCAGGAAAAGCATGCAGTACGGTACAGGAGAGGTAAGGACATTTATTTATTTTATTTTTTATTTTTGTCCTATACAGATTAGGGTTTTGATCTGAGGTCTGATGAGGAATAAGGGTCTGATCTGAGGTCTGATGGAGCTTGGGTGTCTGTTGGGGGTCTGATCTGAGGTCTGATGGGGGTCTGATTTAAGGTGCGATGGAGCTTAGGGGTCTGATATGAGGTCTAAAGAGAAATGGGAGTCTGATACAGAGGTCTGATGGAGGTCTGATCTAAGGTCTGATGAAAAAATTTTTTTTCTTATTTTCCTTCTTTATATCCTAGGTACGTCTTATGTGCATCTTATAGTCTGAAAACAGCTATATTTTTTAACAATAGAAAATATCATGTAATCATAATAACAAATACATTATGGATATATTTATTTAAAAAAAAATAGCCATTATGAAAGCACAAAGTTTGAAAATGTGTACTTTAAAGCACATTCCACCCAAATTTTTTAATTTGTAAGTTCACACTGCCCAAGTATCCTCGACGGTCTGCTTGAACCATCACACAACAAATACCACCAGCGTTTGATGGACTTCTATGACTTATAATGGGTTCTGTTGTGATTCACATCCTTTTTTTTTTTTTACAAGAAGGGTAGTGCTGTATGCAGTGCAATTTTTGTTTTTATTTTTATCTGATTGCACAAGCTATGAACAGTACCTCTAAAATCAGTGTGAACATAACTTTATACAAACTAATATTATAAAGTCAGATCTGGATCTCTGGAAAAGAGAAACCCAAGATCACCCATTTTCTATATAGCACCCGATGACACGTGTTCGGCTCAGTGTTAGTCAGGGAGAGCTGTGCTGAAGAAGGGAAAGATAGTGTAGGGAGCGAAAAACTTTTTTTGTAAGTTTAAAAACTTATCAAAGACCCAAAAGTCCTTTTAAGGACTATTGTATGTGGCAGCAGCAATATATATTTTTAGCGCAACCTGCGCTAAATTGATAAAACTTTACAGACCCAAAAGTCCTTTTAAGGACTGTTGTTTGTGGCAGCAATATCTAATTTTAGCACATCCTGCGCTAAATAGCGTGCAATAGTTAGGCCGCTGCAGACAGCAACATTATCTGAGATACATCTCCTGTGCGCATCCTAAAAATATCTGTTACATCCAGTGTACTTTTTCCGTAGATGGTGTCCGCTACGGACAGTGATATTAGCTGCGCTACATCTCCTGTGTAATGTGTGAACATCCCAAAAATATCAGTAATATCCAATGTACATTTTACGTAGACGGTGACCGCAGCAGACAGTGACATTACCTGGGGTACATCTCCTGTGTAATGTTTCCACATCCCAAATACCTGTGACATTCCCTGTAATTTTATATTAGCCGCTGCTGACATCAGCGACATTATCTGCGGTATTTCTCCTGTGTAACGTGTGCGCATCCCAAAAATATCTGTGACATCCAGTGTACTTTTTCCATAGACTGCGTCCACTGAGGATAATGACATTACCTGGGGTACATCTCCTGTGTAACGTTTCCACATCTCAAATACCTGTGACATTCCCTGTAATTTTTTATTAGCCGCTGGTGACATCAGCGATATTATCTGCGGTATTTCTCCTGTGTAACGTTTCCACATCCCAAATACCTGTGACATTCCCTGTAATTTTTTTATTAGCCCCTGATGACAGCATTGACATTATCTGCAGTATATCTCCTGTGTGACGTTTCCACATCCCAAATACCTGTGAAATTCCCTGTAATTTTTTATTAGCCGCTGGTGACAGCATTGACAGTATCTGCGGTATATTTCCTGTGTGACATTTCCACATCCCAAATACCTGTGACATTCCCTGGAATTTTTTATTAGCCACTGGTGACATCAGCGACATTATCTGCGGTATATCTACTGTGTGACGTATATCAACTTTCCACGTCTAATGACACCAGGTTCCAATCACTCTGCCACTGGAAATCCTCCAGTGCCAGAAGAAAACTACCCAGTGACCCCACCTCCATCTTACAATTACAATTAAAAGAGTTGTTACAGAAATACAAAAATATTGGCTTCCTTGCTGGCACTAGTATTGACAAATTGGTACCAGCATATTTTAAAAAGCCTTCATGGTATTTTTTGCCAAAGGTACACAAGTCACCCACCCGACCCCCCGGCCGCCCCATTGTGGCGGGGATCGGGTCGGTGACTGAACCTTTGTCGAAGTACCTTGACTGGCTATTGAGACCGGCCCTGAAAAAATCTGTCACTTATCTAAAGGACACCAAGGATTTTCTTCTGGCACTGGAGGATTTCCAGTGGCAGAGTGATTGGAACCTGGTGTCATTAGGCGTGGAAAGTTTATATACCCGCATTCCCCAGCATGCGGGAGTAGAGGCGGTCGTGGATATGCTCAAATCTACAGACAAGGACAAAGTTTATGTCCATTTTGTTGAAGAAGCACTACTCTTTGTACTGGGCAACAATACTTTCAGGTTTGGACAACAGTGGTATCGGCAAGTACACGGCATGGCGATGGGGACGCCAGTGTTGTGTAACTTTGCCAATATATACCTCAATAACCTTGAGAGCAGATATGTATTTAATACAAAAAATCCCTTTTTGATCAACATACAAATGTTTTTGCACTGCGTGGATGATGTCTTCATGGTGTGGAGGGGAACTCGTGCTTCATGTGAGGAATTTGTTTCCTATTTAAAACGCGAGAATGACATGAACATGCGTTTCACCTTAAATTTTGAAGGGGAGACGTTAGATTTCCTTGATGTTCATGTCATTATACGCGATCGGGAAATTGTTACAGAGGGTTATCGGAAACCCATTGCCTCTAATTCCCTTCTACACCATGGAAGCTTTCATCCACGTAGCGTAAAATAGACCATACCCTATGGACAATTTACACGGTTAAGGCGCATTAATAGCAGAAGGGATGGTTATGTAAGACAGGCAACTGAACTCAAGAATCGCTTATTGAAGAGGGAATATCCTTTGAAAATGATGGATGAAGCGTTTGTTAGGGCAGATAGAAACACACAGTATGAATTATTACATCAAAATAAGAAAGTGGAGGAAGATAACCGCTTTGTGTTTGTATTTAAATATAGCCCCATGGCCGACTCATTAAAAATAATATCCACGATAACTGGGATCTATTAAAGAATGAGAATAGTCTAGATAAATTTATGGACAAAAAGCCTCTCATCGCTTTCCGAAAAACACATACTCTGAGGGATCATTTAGTTAGTAGACGCATGAAATGTGAACAGAATCCAGATCAGTGGTTAGGCGTGAAAAAAACTATAGGGAACCATCGTTGCGGTAATTGCTCCTTCTGTGGATATATCCTCCGGGATAAGATCCTCATGTTAGGAGGTGTATCACACAGAATGTGAGTGCTGAGCATTCTATATAGGCAAGACAATCAGGCGAGAGATTCCGGGAACACCTCAATTCCATCAGAACAAGAAAAGGCTGCCCCCGTCTTATAGATCATGTATGGCAAAAACATGGGGGAGATAAAAAATGCTTGGGTTTTGCTGGAATTGAGGTGATTCCAGTAATGACACAAGGAGGTGATAGACATCGCCTCCTATTACAAAAAGAAGAGCAATGGATAATCCGTATGGATGCAATGGGTCCTTTAGGCCTTAATGATCGCAATGACCTTAGTATATTTGTCTGAGATGTAATTTGATTGCTATGTTTTGATTGATTTATAACACGCATACAGGTGATGTCCTTTGTGGATTTAGATCCATGCCCTTCTAGGGTTAACCTCACACTCTTTCTTAAATAGGCTGACACACCTGCCTGCATCATACAGGTAGCCGGAAGAAGCATATTCGTGCGAAACGGCCGTTGCTGCCCCTCGCCGCTCAGGCGGCTTTTGTTTGTTGTGAAGGCTCGTCCGCCTCAGCCCTGCTATGTCTGCATGTTTTTTGCTATTGCAATAAAGAAAGAAATGAAGACACCCTGCAGCTGGTGAGCGCCGCTGATTTTTCTATTTTCTCTTCTGGTGGATCACAATGACCTTGACACTCAGGCATCTGGGAGCCACTTATATATATGCAGGAGGCAGGGGCGGACACAGACAGCAGAGGGCCCCTGTGCAAAAAATTTGCAACCTAACCTATTCCGTCCTAACATTAGTTAGAGCAATACAAAACATACAGGGTAAGGCTACTTTCACACCTGCGACACTACACTCCGGACACAAACCTCAGCATGCGGTCCCGCTGATTCTCTGCATTTTTGCCAGATTGTGGCCGGATCTCTGCCATAGCCCATTATAGTCAATGTGGCCGGAGGGCATTCTGTCTGCATCCAGCAGTGCCGAATCCAGTGAATTCCAGCAGGCTGTTCTCTGCTGGAACAGCCTGCCAGAATAGCCAACGCAGATGTGAAAGTAGCCTAATACAGTGCCCCATACCTCTTCCATCCAGTGACGTGTCCTTTGATGTAGATGTTCTCTGTCCTCATTTTCTCCCTTCAGACCAGACCGCCATGATGATTTTTTAGCCATCTCTTCTCTCTGCAGGGTTTGAAAGACAGACATCTTAGTTTCCTACTTTCCATCATACTCCCACCTTCTGAACACTTCATCCTGCCACCCCCAATACTGTGCCCACTGTGCTCTTTATACAGGTTACACACAGATAGTTCCCCTTCAATAATTATTGGCACACAGTGTCCTAAAAAAATAACTGTGCCCAGGAAACAGTGTCCCTGACACTAATAGTGTAAACATAATGTTCCCCAAAAATAATTGTGCTAAGCTGATATCGTGCCAGGGTGCCCCCCACAGTAATACTTCTCCCCAAAGTCCCACCAATAGAAATAATTATCTACCAGACAACACGTAGTAATAATAGTGCCCCTACAGTAATAATGACCCCCACTGTGCTGTGTCCCAGAAGTAATAATGCTCCCATAGTGCTCATACTAGTATTCAAGTTCCTCATAGTCCCTCAAATGTAATACCTCCTCTTAGTGCCCCCTGTAGAGCCAATGTCCTCATAATACCCTCATAATGTGTGCCAATGCCCCTTACAGTGTGCCCAAAAAAACTTTTAGTGCCCCCAGTTGAAACAAGGTCCCCATAGTGCCCTATAATTTGCACCAGGTTAAAATACTCCTATATCGTGCCCCAATAGTACGCCTCCCCTTATCCCCATGGTGCCTGACAATGTGCCAGAATAAAATGCCCCCATAATGTGTGCCAGTATAATTTCCCTATATAATGACCCCAATAGTGCTCCTCTCCTCCCTTCTCCATAGTGCCCCTTATGTGTGCCAGTATATAAGATAGGGTCCCCATAGTGCTCCTCCCTCTCCATAGTGCCCCCCCCATGTGTTTCAGTATATGATAGGGCCCCCATATTGTTCCCCCCCTCCATAGTGCCCCCCATGTGTGCCAGTATACAAGATAGGGCCCCCCATAGTGCTCCTCCCCCTCCATAGTGCCCCCCATGTCTGCCAGTATATAAAACAGTTATTTTGCATATTACAGTATATAAAATAGGCAGGCCCCCCCATATGTCACTTGCTCAGATAGGCCCCCATATCTGTTGCTCATGACCCCCCCTATCAGATGCCCATTTACACCCCCATATCAGTTGCTCAGACCCCCCCATATGTCAGTTGCCCAGGACACCCCCCCATATCAGTTACTCAGGAGGACCCCGCCAATATCAGTTATTTATTTATTCACCCCCCATATGTCAGTTGCTCAGCCCCCCATATGTCAGTTGCTCAGCCCCCGATATGCTCATTCAGGCCCCCCCCCTTGCTCAGTCAGGAGTCGGACCCCCAGAGTCAGGCACCCCCATATGCTTATTTAAGGCCCCCCATGATGTGACAGACCCCAGGGCCCTATGATATCAGACCTCAGATCAGACTAAAATAAATAATTTAAATCTAACTCTCCTGCTCTCCCTGTCCTGTCTCCAACAGCCCGCACTGCACACGTGACCTGACTGCGTACAGCATCAGGTCATAGTGCGGGCTGTACGCAGTCAGGCTGGAGGAGACCAGCGCAGCAGGGGTAAGTAAGCAAGCGCCCATCTCTTGCATACTAGTGAGCGCTTCTGGATGCGCTTGCTAGTATGATACTAGTGAGCGCTTCCAGAAGCGCTCACTAGTATGAATGGGCCCCCTCACATGCTGGACCCCTGTGCAGCTGAACTGGCTGCAACGGCACTATGTCTGCCCCTGGCAGGAGGGCTAGGATTGGTTAGCGAGGTCACATGATCTAAGCCATAAAGCACAGGAAGTTACACGCATCGGCCCTTAAGGAAGTGCTGCAGGAAAGAATCAGCAAGAATGCTGTTGCCAGGGCTGAAAGGAAACTGTGGAGCGGATCCCAGAACAAACAATACCCGTAAATACAAAGCCAAGGACTGCCCCTGTGAATGGGGAAGCACAGGCAGCAGATCACTGCTGAACACGGCGCCCAGGTGGTAAGCAGGAGAACAGCAGCGCACAGTAGCTGCTGTTACATAGTGCTGTCATTTCCAGCTTGAAACAGATGCTCTATAAAATGAATAAAAAAATACAGAAAATTAAAGTTAGTAAAAAATACCATTAAATAAATATTTTTCATTAGTAATTAAAACAAAATAGTGACACATTTCATGTGTACATACATGTGTCATGTTTCATTTCATTAAGGGTGAAGACCAAGGAGCTGCCAGAATAATGCTCTTAGGAGTAGCCCTTAGACAAATCAGTTAGTAGACACAGCAGATCCCCTTCCATGACACAATAATTAAAGTAATATAATTAGTGCTAGAGATCATATAGCTCAAAATTTATTTCATATTTGATTTGGCTAAATCAGTAAACTGGGTGGATTCGGGTCTGAATCCATTCTATTAAATGGTCCAATTGGCCTGATAATTTGTGTATGAAACTCTGAGGTCTCCTAGGACGAATATTTTTTTTTTCTCTCGAATCTCACACTTTTTAAATTAATTTATAAATCTCACTCTCTATCTCCAAAATTCACCCGAATCAAATCACCTTTCATATAGAATCGATTCACTAATGTCTCATAGTAACTGCCATAGAAGTGCTCATTTAAAAGTCCCACCCTTGTAACAAGTGCCCCAAACTCCAGGTGTATGTATAATTATTTCTACAGAAAATCTTATGAGAGTTCATACTGAATCTAAAAAATGTCTGAATGTATAAAAATACATTGTTTGATAATAGTTATTGTCAAAAGCAATAGACCAGTATCAGAGTAGCCAACCAGAATACTAGAGGATCCTCAGTTTAGCCCAAGCTCTGACATAATAATGTATCCCTAATACAACAAGGCCCCTAAGGTCCAATAGAATTGTATGCAATCTTGAGCTGACTTTACAACCAATAATTTACTCCTAGTGTCTATTTCTTACGTAATGAAATTAAACAGGAATAAGCATATGTTCTATGTAGACTGATGGTGGCCAAGACATGGTAATAAACTATGAAGAGCTTGGAACACATTTTTTTTCTTCTAATATTGGTAGGAAGGAATAGTACAGTCGTGGCCAAAAGTTTTGAGAATGACACAAATATTAGTTTTCACAAAGTTTGCTGCTAAACTGCTTTTAGATCTTTGTTTCAGTTGTTTCTGTGATGTAGTGAAATATAATTACAAGCACTTCATACGTTTCAAAGGCTTTTATCGACAATTACATGACATTTATGCAAAGAGCCAGTATTTGCAGTGTTGGCCCTTCTTTTTCAGGACCTCTGCAATTCGACTGGGCATGCTCTCAATCAACTTCTGGGACAATTCCTGACTAATAGCAACCCATTCTTTCATAATCACTACTTGGAGTTTGTCAGAATTAGTGGGTTTTTGTTTGTCCACCCGCCTCTTGAGGATTGACCACAAGTTCTCAATGGGATTAAGATCTCTGGTGTTTCCAGGCCATGGACCCAAAATGTCAACGTTTTGGTCCCCGAGCCACTTAGTTATCACTTTTGCCTTATGGCACGGTGCTCCATCGTGCTGGAAAATGCATTGTTCTTCACCAAACTGTTGTTGGATTGTTGGAAGAAGTTGCTGCTGGAGGGTGTTTTGGTACCATTCTTTATTCATGGCTGTGTTTTTGGGCAAAATTGTGAGTGAGCCCACTCCCTTGGATGAGAAGCAACCCCACACATGAATGGTCTCAGGATGCTTTACTGTTGGCATGACACAGGACTGATCGTAGCGCTCACCTTTTCTTCCCTGGACAAGCCTTTTTTCAGATGCCCCAAACAATCGGAAAGAGGCTTCATCGGAGAATATGACTTTGCCACAGTCCTCAGCAGTCTATTCACAATACTTTCTGCAGAAGATCAATCTGTCCCTGATGTTTTTTTTGGAGAGAAGTGGCTTCTTTGCTGCCCTTCTTGACACCGGGCCATCTTCCAAAAGTCTTCGCCTCACTGTGCGTGCAGATGCGCTCACACCTGCCTGCTGCCATTCCTGAGCAAGCTCTGCACTGGTGGCACTCCGATCCCGCAGCTGAATCCTCTTTAGGAGACGATCCTGGTGCTTGCTGGACTTTCTTGGATGCCCTGAAGCCTTCTTAACAAGAATTGAACCTCTTTTCTTGAAGTTCTTGATGATCCTATAAATTGTTGATTGAGGTGCAATCTTAGTAGCCACAATATCCTTGCCTGTGAAGCCATTTTTATGCAACGCAATGATGGCTGCACGCGTTTCTTTGCAGGTCACCATGGTTAACAATGGAAGAACAATGATTTCAAGCATCACCCTCCTTTTAACATGTCAAGTCTGCCATTTTAGCCCAATCAGCCTGACATAATGATCTCCAGCCTTGTGCTCGTCAACATTCTCACCTGAGTTAACAAGACGATTACTGAAATGATCTCAGCAGGTCCTTTAATGACAGCAATGAAATGCAGTGGAAAGTTTTTTTTGGGATTAAGTTAATTTTCATGGCAAAGAAGGACTATGCAATTCATCTGATCACTCTTCATAACATTCTGGAGTATATGCAAATTGCTATTATAAAAACTTAAGCAGCAACTTTTCCAATTTCCAATATTTATGTAATTCTCAAAACTTTTGGCCACGACTGTAGGTACTGCAGCTGATAAAACACATGTCTGTCTGAATACAACCTTAGAGTTGGTGCATGACACAATATAATTATCAGCTGCTTCACCAACATATATAGCAAACATTAATTGGACATGCAGTGTGTTATACATACTGTTGCAGCCACAAAAAAGCCATAGAGAAAATTAAGGTAAGGTTTGCTACTTTGCTACATTTGTACATATGGTAAAAACTGAGTTTTTCTGCTTTTAGTTCCTCTTTGTTTTTGTAAGGACAAATTGAAACATTTCAACTGCTCAAGAAAATGTAAGTAAAGTAAATGTTGTATGTTGAATGCAAAGGAGCAAGGGGCCAGTACACCTTTACAGCTACATTAAGTGCCAAATGGAGCTATACAAAATTGTTCAGCTTAAATACAAGCTGAGCTGAACAAAACTGGAATACCTCATCTCACCTTCCATCAATCTTTCTGAGATGTGTGCACAGTAGGAACATTTTAACACACTGATATATTACAAGATATAACCAGTGCGTACTGTATCCTTCTATGCAATATTAATAGATTTTGAATGTAAAAAAAGATAAGCATTTTGGAAAATAGTAAGCTTGAATGCAGTTTTAATAAACAACAATAAGCCATCAATGTTATTGATTTCTAGAACAGCATTATTTCCAGCAACTATATAAGGAATTGTAAAGTAAACAAGCAGCATAAATGTTATATTTAGTGATGAGCGAGCATGCTCAGCCGAATACCTGATCAGCTCGAGCATCGCTATGCTCAGCACATGGGGGTACTCGGCCGAGTACCACATGTGTTCAAACGTCATGCTCGAGTCTCCTCCCTGCATGTTTCGCGGCTGCTAAGCAGCCAATAAACGTGCAGGTAAGTACTGCCATCACTGTAATGCCAGTAGCCAGTGACTTGTGACATCTGTGCAGCAATACTTTCTGTGTGTCAGGGGCAGAGATAGGAAGAATATTAGTGAAAACAATAATTTTTTTCCCATAATCCACATTTTTGCTGTCAACGGTGTAATCCGTAAATTGTGTGATCTGCTCTTCAATACCTTGTGTGGTTGTCAGGCCCATATATAGGGAAAAAATTAAAATACAGAAAACAATGTTTCTCCCATAATCTGTCCACATTTTTTATGTCAACGGTGTAATCCGTGAATTGTGTGATCTGCGCTTCAACACCTTGTGTGGTTGTCAGGCCCAGATATAGGTGAAAAATTATAATACAGAAAAACAAATTCTCCCATAATCTATCCACATTTTTGCTGTCAACGGTGTAATCCGTGAATTGTGTGATCTGCGCTTCAACACCTTGTGTGGTTGTCAGGCCCATATATAGAGAAAAATTTAAAATACAGAAAACTATTTTTCTCCCATAATCTATCCAAATTTTTGCTGTCAACGATGTAATCTGTGAATTGTGTGATCAGTGCTTCAATACCTTTTGTGGTTGTCAGGCCCAGATATAGGTGAAAAATTATAATACAGAAAAACAAATTCTCCCATAATCTGTCCACATTTTTGCTGTCAACGGTGCAATCCGTGAATTGTGAGCCCACCTGACTTATTTATGTATTAAAGGAATATACCAGAAGTTCCAAGTAGTGGACTGCCATATTTTCCAGCTACTCTACAGGCAAGCCAGGCGAGGGAGGTGGTTGTTTTGGGTGTCTTGAGCTTTATCCCACTACACCCCTCCCTGGTGAAGTGAGTGTGGTGTTTATCACCTTTTATACATTATATACGTTTTTACATTGTCCATTTGATTTAATCTATCAGATGTGCTATGGTTTTATCATATGGTTACTGAGCACTAACAAGCTCTTTCCTCCCCCCTCTTTTATGGTAAGGGGCATGTATTTATTATTGGAGTATATTTTATAGATTTATATATCCCTTTCAATAGCGGTTTGGCGCCATCCGGTGATTTTTCTCCTCTCGCTTCACTGCATTAACACTATATTGCATCTTTGCTTATAGTTCATCACCTAGGCTGCCCTGCTTCTGTCCTAGCATCTCACTGGTCAGTATCTTCTAGACCACCAATTATTTTGTGTATATATATATATTTTTATATATATGTATATAAAATCCTTTTCCTCTTATTTATTATAAACTGTTCTCCTCCACTCTGGCCTCCACTTCTGGCGCCCTGCGTGTTAATTCCATATCTCCTTCCACAGGAGTACAGGACTAACCCTCTCTTTTTTCTTCCTCAACCTTGGGTGCAATTTCAAGATACCTGAAGGTTCCTCGTTGATCTATACAAAAAATTATAAGCAAGTACAAACAAGATGGGAATGTTCAGCCATCATACCGCTCAGGAAGGAGACGGGTTCTGTGTCCCAGAGATGAAATTGCAAAAGACTTTGTGAAGATGATGGCGGAAGCTGGTAAGATTGTGTCAATATCCACAGTGAAACGAGTACTGTATCAACATGGGCTGAAAGGCCACTCTGCCAGGAAGAAGCCAGGTTAATATTTGAAAATGCACACAGGAACAAAGACCTACATTTTTTGAGACATGTCCTGTGGTCTGACAAAAATAAA
This sequence comes from Bufo bufo, assembly GCF_905171765.1. Lineage (NCBI taxonomy): Eukaryota > Metazoa > Chordata > Amphibia > Anura > Bufonidae > Bufo > Bufo bufo. The sequence goes on along the minus strand of NC_053392.1, from coordinate 274,117,349 downwards.
ATTGAAATTTTTGGCCATAATGACCATCGTTACGTTTGGAGGAAAAAGGTAGAAGTTTGGAAGCCTAAGAACACCATCCCAACTGTGAAACACGGGGGTGGCAGCATCATGTTGTGGGATTGTTTTGCTGCAGGAGGGACTGGTGCACTTCACAAAATAGATGGCATCATGAGGAAAGAAGATTATGTGGAAATACTAAAGCAAGACATCAGCCAGGAAGTTAAAGTTTGGGCGGAAATTGGTCTTCCAAATGAACAATGACCCAAAGCATACTGCCAAACTGGTTACAATGTAGCTTAAGGATAACAAAGTCAATGTTTTGGAGTGGCCATCACAAAGCCCCGTTCTCAATCCTATTGAAAATGTATGGGCAAAGCTGAAAAGGCAGGTGCGAGCAAGGCAACCAACAAACATGGCTCAGTTACACCAGTTTTGTCAGGAGGAATGGGCCCAAATTCTGACCAACTATTGTGAGAAGCTTGTGAAAGGATATCCAAAACGTTTGATCCAAGTCATACAGTTTAAGAGCAATAGTACCAAATATTAGTCAAATGTATGTAAACTTTTGACTTTGCAGAAAGTTATAAAAATGCCTTAAAACATTCTCTTTCTCTTATTATTCTGGCATTTGGCAAATAATAATAATTATGGTAATCCTAATTGACCAAAAACAGGAAAGGTTTATTCTGATTTCATGTCAGAAATTGAGAAAAACATACATATGTGTCTTTTTATATAATGTATGTAAACGTCTGGTTTCAACTGTATTTATAATTATAATTTTGGTAAATATATGCATTGTACAAGAAAGGAAGGTTAAAAAAATGGTTTAAAGTAGCAAATGGACAATATTATAATTGAATGCTTTTATACCTCAGTTTAGGACAAGATATGCCATCTAACAACTGTTATCTAACCAAACAAGTATGAACTGCATATACAAGCCATACCAAAAGTATGTAGCTGCAGAGATAGAAATCTAGAAACTCAACAGCTAGGAAACCTGGATGCTATACCTAAAATACTTGGCTATGTGATGTTAAAAGAGAAGACTAAACAAAAAGAAAAAAAACAACTAAATTAATAAATAAATACCTGTAAATAAAGTAAATAAAGTCCACCTATATGTAACTTATTTTCAGTATAACTACAACTGTTCTGCAATGTTTGTTAGAGAACATTAGTGATCAAACAGCATCATGAAAGCCAAGGGACATACCAAACAGGTCAGGGATAAAGTTGTGGAGAAGTGTAAAGCAGGGCTAGGTTATAAAAAAAAAATGTTCCAAGCTCTGAACATCTCACAGAGCACTGTTCAATCCATCATCTGAAAATGGAAGGAGTATCGCACTGCTACAAACCTAAACTGACAGTTCATTCTAGGCAAGGAAAGCACTAATAAGAGAGGCAGCAAAGAAGCCCACGGTAACTCTGGAAAAGTTGCAGAAATCCACAGCTCAGATGGGAGAATCTGTGCACAGGACAACTAGTCATGTACTCCGCAAATATGGCTATCTTCTTATGGAAGAAGAAACCATTTTTGAAAGAAAGCCATAAGAAGTTCCATTTGCAATTTGCCACAAGCCATGTACAGTGGATATAAAAAGTCTACAATCACATTCAAAATCATGTTAAATAGGAGTCAGCATACACCTGCCATCATTTAAAGTGCCTCTGATTAACCCCAAATAAAGTTCAGCTGCTCTAGTTGGTCTTTCCTGAAATTTTCTTAGTTGCATCCCACAGCAAAAGCCATGGTCGACAGAGAGCTTCCCAAGCATCAGAGTGATATCATTGTTAAAAGGTATCAGTCAGGGGAAGGGTACAAAAGAATTTCCAAGGCATTAGATATACCATGGAACACAGTGAAGACAGTCATCATCAAGTGGAGAAAATATGACACAACAGTGACATTACCAAGAACTGGACATCCCTCCAAAATTGATGAAAAGACGAGAAGAAAACTGGTCTGGGAGGCTACCAAGAGGCCTACAGCAACATTAAAGGAGCTGCAGGAATATCTGGCAAGTACTGGCTGTGTGGTACATGTGACAACAATCTCCCATATTCTTCATGTGTCTGGGCTATGGGGTAGAGTAGCAAGACGAAAGCCTTTACTTACAAAGAAAAACATCCAAGCCAGGCTACATTTTGCAAAAACACATCTGAAGTCACCCAAAAGCATGTGGGAAAAGGTGTTATGGTCTGATGAAACCAAGGTTGAACTTTTTGGCCATAATTCCAAAAGATATGTTTGGCGCAAAAACAACACTGCAAACACTGGAAGTAAATTACACGGTCATTGGATATCAATTTCACAGCAGGCCAGTGAACTACAGGCCCCAAAAATTATGCATTCAGCGGACAGAAAAGAACAAGTAAGTATGTGGCTGGAGGTAGATTAGGTAATTGGATAGCAATTTTACAGCAGGCCAGTGTATTACAGGCCCCAAAAATTATGCATTCACTGTACAAAAAAGATCAAGTGATAATATGGCTGGAGGTCTATTAGATAGTCAATGGATATAAATTTTACTGAAGGCCAGTACAAATATAGGTCAAATACATATGTTTAAAAGAACTAAAAATATATAATTGGATTAAAAACATGGCTAATGAAATCCCCCCTCTTGAAAAAAATCCTAATGACGGGCAGGTGGTGTCGCCGCTGAACGTCAGCAAGGCGAGCCATGTGTCACGGAACCATGAACCAGACGTACAACAAGGGATAAGTGAAAATAAGAAGGCTTTATTGAAAATAAAGCTGTAAAGCAAAAGTCCAAACGGATGGCGAAACCGAAGCAGAGTCTTTGCGAAGCCAGAGGTCAGGAACCAGAAGGGTAGTCAGACGAAGCCAGGATCAGGAACCAGCAGGGTAGTCAGACGAAGCCAGGATCAGGAACCAGCAGGGTAGTCGGACGAAACCAGGATCAGGAACCAGCAGGGTAGTCGGACGAAACCAGGATCAGGAACCAGAAGCAGCAGCAGTCTAGAAGCATGTGAACACAGGAGGACCAAGCAAGGAACTGAAGCCACAGACCTCCTATATATATGAGCTAGGCATCCAGCTCCTCCCAGTGGGAAGGAGGAGCCGCAGGGTGGGAGGCTACAAGAAACCCAGAAACCAAGATGGCCGCCAGCACATGTCAAACGAAGGAGAACAGCAAGAAGATAAGACCATGACAGTACCTCCCCCTCAAGGGCCCCTCCTCCGCGGAGTAAAGAACGGTTTCTGAGGGAAGCGTGCGTGGAAGGCTCGGAGCAAGGCAGGAGCATGGACATCTGCGGAGGGAACCCAGGAACGCTCCTCTGGACCATAACCACGCCAATGGACCAAAAACTGCACCCGACCGCGGACCAGGCGTGAGTCCAGGATATTGCTCACCTCATACTCCTCACGATTACCCACTTGGACCGGACGAGGCAGAGGAACCGAGGAAGTGAAACGATTACACACCAGTGGCTTCAACAGGGAGACATGAAACACGTTGGAGATCCGCATGCCAGGAGGAAGCGCAAGGGCATAGGCTACCGGGTTTACCCTGCGAAGCACTCGGAAGGGACCAACAAAGCGAGGCGCCAGCTTGGGAGTGGGCACTCGAAGGTTAAGGTTGCGGGTGGACAACCATACACGGTCTCCGACCTGGTAGGAAGGAGCAGGCGCTCGTCTGCGATCAGCCTGGAGTCTCTGGCGCTGCGCAGAGACCTCAAGGGACTTCTGGATCAGTACCCAAGAAGCACGTAGGACGGAAAGGTGATCCTCCACAGCCGGAATATCCTGGGGAGAGAATACCTCCGGTAACACGGCAGGTTGGAACCCATAATTGGCCATGAAGGGAGACGTCCCAGAGGAAGAGTTCACCGCCGTGTTCCTGGCAAACTCAGCCCAAGGCAGGAGGTCAACCCAATTGTCTTGGTGATCGGAGACATAGCAACGAAGGAATTGCTCCAAGGCCTGATTGGATCGTTCTGCGGCCCCATTGGACTGAGGGTGGTAGGCCGAGGAGAAGGAGAGAAGAATCCCCAACTGGGAGCAAAAGGCGCGCCAGAACCTGGACACAAACTGACTCCCCCGATCCGACACAATCTCCTTGGGCAAACCGTGCAACCGGAAGACCTCCCTGGCAAAAATCGTGGCCAACTCTTGTGCAGAGGGTAACTTCTTGAGAGGAACACAGTGGCACATTTTGGAAAACCGATCCACAATCATGAGAATGACCGTATGGCCTCGGGATGCAGGGAGGTCCACAATGAAATCCATCCCCAGGTGTGACCATGGGCGCTCCCCGGTGGCTATGGGTTGCAGAAGGCCCAACGGAAGGTGCCGAGGGGACTTACTCTGGGCACAAACGGAGCATGCCGCTACATATGCGGCAATGTCGGAACGTAGGGAAGGCCACCAGAACAGACGTGAAACAGCCCAGGACAGCTGATTCTTTCCAGGATGCCCCGCGGTCTTGGAGTTATGGTAGGTTCGCAACAACCGAGTGCGCAACTCCTCAGGCACAAAACATCTGCCGTTGGGTCTCCCAGAGGGAGCACCAGATTGAGCCGCCAAAATCTGCTCACCCAGGGGAGAGGTCAGGCTGGTGCGAATGGCGGCCAAGATCTGATTCGGAGGTATGACCGAAGTCGGAATCGACTCCTCCCTGGACAGCTCGGAGTACTGCCGTGATAAGGCATCCGCCCTGATGTTCTTGGAACCGGGTAGGTAGGAGACCACGTAATTAAAACGTGACAAGAACAGAGCCCATCTGGCCTGACGTGGTGTCAATCTCTTGGCCTCAGAAAGGTAGGTCAGATTCTTGTGGTCCGTCAGGATGAGGACCGGAACCACCGAACCCTCGAGCAAGTGCCTCCATTCTTTAAGGGCCTGCACGATGGCCAATAACTCCCTGTCACCAATCTGATAGTTGCACTCCGCGGAAGACAGTTTCCGGGAGTAAAACCCACAAGGAAGCAGAGGACCCTCTGGTGTTCTACGCTGAGACAGAAGGGCGCCTACTCCCGTCTCAGACGCGTCCACCTCGAGGACAAAGGGCAACCCAGGGTTGGGATGCGACAGAATCGGAGCCGACACAAAGGCGGACTTTAGAGCCTCAAAAGCTCGGATGGCCTCGAGCGGCCAGACCAGGGAATTACTGCCCTTCCTGGTCAGATCCGTGAGAGGCTTGGCTAGCATGGAAAAGTCCCTGATGAACTTCCGATAATAATTGGCGAAGCCCAAAAAGCGCTGCAGGGAACGAAGACCACTGGGCTGGGGCCACTGTAAGACAGCCGAAACCTTCTCAGGATCCATGGAGAACCCCTCAGCGGAAATGATGTAACCTAAGAAGGTTACCTGGGATCGGTGAAATTCGCATTTCTCAAGCTTACCGAACAGCTTGTTCTCTCGTAACCGTTGCAACACTCGTCTGACATCCAGAATGTGGGCCTCCATGGATTCAGAATATACCAAGATGTCATCCAAATAGACCACCACACACTGCTGCAACAGGTCACGGAAAACATCGTTGATGAATTCCTGAAAGACTGCGGGCGCATTGCACAACCCAAAGGGCATAACCAAGGATTCATAATGACCGGTCCTGGTGTTAAACGCGGTCTTCTACTCATCGCCCGCCTTGATCCTTACCAGGTTATATGCCGCCCTCAGGTCGAGTTTGGTA